>NW_027305631.1:0-144721 GCF_039555335.1 Amphiura filiformis
AGCCGAATTTCGTTGTTACATAAAATGCGGAGTGATTTAGTGTTGCGCCCTCTGAAGTGTGACAAAATGTCTTCTCTGCCCCATGCTGTCTTTTGTCAATCAAGGGAGTGAGGCCACGCCTTCTTATTTCTATTTTTTGTTAATAATGACGGCTCGGGGGTGCTACTTTTTAGCATAAAGTGGGTAAATGGTGTTATTTTGACCGGGGAATGTACTACAGAATTCATATTAAAAATTTAGGGGTTTATTTTTTTCGGGTTAAAATCAGTGTTTCTAGAAAAAATTTTTTGGATTTTTAAAATTAAAAAAAAAAAATCCTAAATTTGTTAGTTAAATTGCTGAAACTGACCTTTTGTAAGAGGTATCGCAACTAAACTTGGACTGTGTGCTAGATTAATATCGAGAATTATTTTTATGAGGTCAAAAGGTCAACGAACTTTTTTTAAAAATTTTGACTAGGGAAATATCGAAAAATTGCTGTATCTGGCGTTTTGTAAGAGGTATAGCAACCAAACTTGGACTGTGTGCTAGATTAATACCGAGAATTATTTTTATGAGGTCAAAAGGTCAAAAGGTCAACGAACTTTAAAAAAAAATTTTTGACTAGGGAAATATCGAAAAATTGCTGTATTTGGTGTTCTATCAAAGGTATCACAACCAAACTTGGAGTATATACTAGATTAATATCAAGAATTACTTTTAAGAGGTCAAAAGGTCAACGAACTTTTTTTAATTTACGGTGTACAAATAAAAAAAAATGGGTTCTGGGCCAAGCGGTAACGAAGAAATAGATCTGCCAGATTTGCCAAGCTGGGACTGGGCTGGCAATGATACGTATGATGCCTTTATAGAAGAATTGAGAAAAAGAGGACATTTTTGAAAAGAAATGTGGAAGAATGGTAAGCCAAGCGGTATTTGGAAGTGGTACTATAATAACGGGCAAAAAGAGGCTGAATTAGAATTTGAAGAAGAGGGGTATCCGGTATATTTTACATGTTGGTATGAAAATGGATGTAAGAAAGCCGAAGGGCGATACAAAGAATATAACCCAAGAGGTCCGTGGACAACCTATACGATTACAACCTCTGAACTTGGTTAAATCTTCAACAAATTTTGAACATTTAAAAAAATCCTATGGTGATCACCATAGGATTTTTTTAATGACTCGCGGGCTTGGAGGCAATTAAACTTTAGCTTTTTGTTTCAACCCCTGTAATCTGCTCAAATGCTTGGCGCTACAGGAATGACCTTTCGTAAATTCCGACAGCCATTGAGGTACACACCCCGACAATGCACGTTCCAATGATTACATTAAGAGTATGAATTTTTTCCTCATTCCTTTCAATTCTTTTACTATACCAATTTAGTCTATTTTTTATTTTGGCTTCCAGCGTACTTACTACTTCGGCCAGATCTTCATCTGGGTTTTGCATTTTCAGATCTTCGTCTGATTTTTGATTTTTATTCGCCATTTCCTTTATTTCCACACAACAAAATTTATTTCTAGCTTTTTGTTTACTCCCTGGTGGCTGCCTCCGCAGCCCATGTACCCGTATTGTTGTTGAGAGACGTCAGCGTTTCTTTTTTTCCGCGTTCCATCCCAACCTTTTCGGCTTCTGCGCGAATCACCCTTTCTCTGTCAGCATTTAATTCGATAAGCGCTGCGCGGGTGCTGTGCTTAATGTTGGCCTTATGACCTCTATAGTTCTCCATCTCCCGCAGGATATGGTGGGATTCTTCGTTGCTCACTTGCCTGTCTCGGAGGGCGTTTGAAACAAGATCGTTTACAGTGTTCAAACTGCTTTCGGCGGTCCGTTTGACACTTTCATGTTTTTCAACCTTTTTCATGGTCGCTTTTCCAAGAGCCACGCAAACTCCGCTGACTACACCACCGGCAATTGCTTTTTGTCGAAGCTTGGTGTTCAGGTCAATGTACTTTCCCATAAAAGGTTCTTCACGAAACTTAATTCCCCTATGAACCTTGGTCAGTTTCAGACCAAGATCCAAGTACTGTTTCAAGGCTTGGTGGTGAATCACGTACTTCTCCTTGTCTCGAAGATTTGGAATAAGTTTTTCTACTTTGTTGACAGTGACCCTCTCTGGTGCTAGTGGGTAATTATCGTGAAGATTGTGAAGTTCTTGAGGATACTTCAGGTCAACTTCCAAAATACAAGGGTGTGTAGTCCAATCATCCAATTGCCTGGGAGTCATCCACTTGAAGTCTCCGGTGGGCAATGGCTGACTCATCGCCCAGCCGTAGAGGTTGTTGGCGTCAAGATACTGGATGTACCTGGAAGGTTTTGATGGATCGTACTGGTCTCCCATGTACTTGTTGTTTGCTTCTGAGTACCTTGTGGAAATCATCGACACACCACCTCTGATTCCTTTTTCAATCATCATTGCCATGTCAATGTCAGTAAGAAGATTCAGAGTGACTCGAGTAGTCTTCAACATAGCGTCGTATGCAAGCCCTGGGGCTGTGTAGTACCAGAGGGGGTCTAACTCATAGTTCTCGAGACAAACTTTTCTGAAGTTCTCAAAGACATCCGCTAGTAATAGAACATCAGACTTTAGATAGAGGTCATGATATTCTCTCATGGTTTTCATGTCAAAGGCATTCCAAACCTTTTGAGCGTGTTGGTAGTCCTCGTCAGAGATTTCTTCTTCGATGAGCTTGGAGTAGAAGGCTTCTTTCAATGGAAGACGGGTTTCTTGGAGTTTTTCCAAGGAGTTTACATGATCGTATGGGTAAACACCTTTTCTTACGAGAAGTCTTCTTTTTTCTTCGCTCGGGAAGAATTCTTCCATCGTTGGAAAGTTGGACAAATTATCGACAAGCTTGGATAGACCCGACGCCATAAATTTGAAGCTGTCGATGAATCGGAGATCGCGCTTGACCTCGACTTCTTTACCCTCCTTGTCAACGAAGGATCCAACAACGATCTTCTTGGTGAAGGAAATGTACTTTTCTTCATTGTTTGGGATGCAGTCAATCTCCCCCTCGGGTTTTCCAAGATTTTTGATGAAAAGGTGAGCGTCATAGCCAGCAAGATTGTGAAAAATCACCGGAAAGAACTTGGGTGTCCTGTAGTTCAAGTTGCAATTGTTGTGAGCTGCTCCTCGGAATTTTCCTGTGAAGTGGCAGTGATCCCTGACGTTGTAGTTTTCTTCGTCATTCGGAGTTAGTAGAGCTTTGCAAATGTGGCAGTGAGTGGACTCTTCAAAGACCTTTCTATCCTGTCGTCCAAAGATCATATTTTTTATGGACACATACTTATTGTTCTCAATTTTCCAGAACCTGCTGTAAATTTTTCTAATATTCTCCTCAAGAGTGTTCACAAAAATCTGCGAAACGTCATCTTCGGGAGATTTCTTAGTAAAAATCACTGGTTCTTGGAAGTACACTGAGTCGTCGAAGCACTTGATGTAATAACAAAAGCCCGAAGGTTCGTGCTTCTGGTGCTTTTTCGTGTAGCTACCGCCGGGAATTGGCTGGCACGTATCAATGGGCTTCGTGAAGGATTCAAAGTCAGCGTACACAACAAATGGAACACTCTGTGATCTGTAGTGGTTGGTAAAAGAGTTTTTGTAATTTTCGGCATTTCAATCTTCACAGTATCGTGCATAGACAAAGATCTTCGTGAACGGCTAGCCGCTCTTTCGAAGTGTAAGGTGTGTAACAGTTTCGACAATAGTAGTGCGTTGCTTTTTTTTTTTTTCTCGCAGGAATTATCGCGTGCGCATTTTCGTTGCTGGACTTGACAGGAATGTTCCGTAATCCGTGGGGGTGGTGAGCTTTTGATAGGATAATTTACCCAAATTGAAGTAGAGTTCAAACTGTGTTCGTAGACCCCTTCTACATCTACTGAATGAATTTGTCTGGTAAGGCCTGGGACAAAGGACTCTTCTGCTGGCTTTGATAAACAACAAGTAAATGGGTCATTGACTTTTCTGTGAACGTGGACATTGCTAAATTTTGCAGAAAACTTTTGAAATCTTGTTTTGAGAATTGGATGAGTCAACATTTATTAAATTTTTATAATATTTTTTTCCGGTGGCAAAGGGTCCTGAACTGGGAGTCCGTAGATTTTTGATGATTAGAAGATGCCACCTATCTGGATATGTTCTACACATGTCTAGGAACAGGAAAATCTTTGTTGCCAATTTTGGAAATGCTGCAGAGGGCGGCCATCTTGGATTTCAAAATGGCCGCCATTTTCACTATATTTTGCCCTATTTCTCAGCTTGTGAGCAACATACAAGGTTAAAAATGGTGGCAATACCCATGTTTGTGATACCAAGGATTCCATAAAAGCCATTAACTTAGTTGTAAGTAGTTTAGTTTGGCGGCCATCTTGAATTTCAAAATGGCCGACATGTTAAACATACTTTCACCTATATCTCGGCTTGTGAGTAACATAGAAGGCTAAAAATGGTGGCAAACCCCATGTTTGTGATACCAAGGATTCCATAAAAGCCATTAACTTAGATGTAAGTAGTTTAGTTTGGCGGCGGCCATCTTGTGTTTCAAAATGGCCGAAGTGTTAAACATATATTCACCTATATCTCGGCTTGTGAGCAACATAGAAGGCTAAAAATGGTGGCAATACCCATGTTTATGATACCAAGGATTCCATAAAAGCCATTAACTTAGCTGTAAGTAGTTTAGTTTGGCGGCGGTCATCTTGAATTTCAAAATGGCCGACATGTTAAACATACTTTCACCTATATCTCGGCTTGTGAGCAACATAGAAAGCTAAGAATGGTGGCAATACCCATGTTTATGATAATGATAATGGCGGTTGCAAAATCACATGCTGGTGAGAGCCATTTTAAACACCAGTGTCATACACATCTATGAATAACATACAGAGTAGTAATTTTTAAACTGGTGGAATCTAGATTATATGGATTTACATAAAGTTGTTGCAAGTCCTGCTAGGCTTGTTAAACATCATCATCTCTGTCCTCTTCATCGTCACGACCACTTTCTGTATGAGAAGGAGCGTAGTTATTTCTACCTACGGCATGTACAGAAGTCTGTGCAAAACAGTCCATTCATTTTACACTTGCATAGTTTACTGGTACACCGAGTCTGTCCATATCTGCATTTGACGGCATCTGGAGTTAGAGGCAAATGTGGTGTCACTGGTGGCTTCAGAAATAGTGTCTGTCACACCAAGTTGGGAAAACGCTATAATGATCTCATGGTTGGCATCCAAATTATCTAAGACCTTCCAGCATGTTTTATTGCCTTTGACGGTAAACTTCCTAGTAATTTCGGCTCCAGACAAACCCAGGAAGATCTGCTGCTTTTGATAGCCCTAAAACATATTGGTCCCAATTTTATGTTTCTATGGCTCACTCAGAGTTATCACACTTGTGTCAGCTGCACAAGATTTGGATAGTGTCTTACAGCCAGTTATAAGACGTCCGTGTCTGGATCAAGATGTCTGGAGTCATAGCGATCAAAGACTAGGTGAACTTCATTGTAAGTGTTATAGTTTTCCCAGAAACGAAAAAGGACAAGAACAAACTTCGCTACATTTGTGTCTGAAACGATAGCAAGCAACAAGTTTAATTTGCGAGTACCCATGATGATAGTGAAACTCCACACGTGGTCATCAAGTGCTATTGCAGTGAAAGGCAAGGATGAAAGTAAATTGATAGAGCTGAGAGAAGACAGCGCATTATTTGCACGGCTTTTAGTGATATCCAAAGCTCGAGAGATGAGTTATCTGTAGTACCCACAGCTCTCTTTGCACCAGATGGATCACTTTTCATCACTTTCTCCAAGATTGACTTGATGCCCCTCCTTGAATCACTACCTTCAGACACCTCTATCTAGGATGGAGGCTATGGATAGATCATCTAAAACTTTGTCTGTTCCTTCCTTGCCTGGGGATCCAGTAATGACACATCTTCTACTGTTCATGTAAATAACTTGGATGAAGTTAGGAATACCAGTCACTTTATTGAACGTTTCTGGGAGAAGTACAATACTTACGATGACGTGCACGGTGCACCTAGTATGGTCTTTGATCGCTATGACTTTGGTGACATTTCCCTTAAAGTTTCAACATGTGAACGGCCGCTAGCTGGAAATAAAGCTGTGGCTTATCACATAACAGATCAACATCAATTGCAATTAACCGAAGGTATGCGAAAGGTACTTGCACATGTTAAGACAAAATGTGAGTTGACAGCTTTAGCAGAGAAGATTCTGCAGCATGCTGCTATTAACGGAAAGCATGATGTAGTTACGTGGCACAATAAAGAAGAACACTCACACAGGATATTTCGTCGTCCGTATTCCATAGTGGCGTATAGTGGGGCGCCGCGAATAAACAACTTTTCGAGAAAATCGGGTTTGAAGAAATGCCAATTTAAAATCGAGTTGTGTAAATCAGACATTCATTAT
Organism: Amphiura filiformis; assembly: GCF_039555335.1. Classification (NCBI taxonomy): domain Eukaryota; kingdom Metazoa; phylum Echinodermata; class Ophiuroidea; order Amphilepidida; family Amphiuridae; genus Amphiura; species Amphiura filiformis. The sequence continues at coordinate 6,422 of NW_027305631.1, forward strand.
ATTTTGTAAATGATGTGAAATTTCTGTAGTAAACTAAATAGATTTTATTGTTATATATTTTTCAAAAGAAATAAATACATACTATTGCTGGCAAACTGAAAATAAAACTATACGTCACTATGGAAAACAAACAAAACGCAATACCCTAACCTAACGTTAACCGTACGCCACCTCGGTCGCCGTGTAATCCCTATGGCGTTACTTTTCGTCGTTCGTATTCCATAGTGGCGTATAGGTCCGATACGCGTACGCCACTATGACATACGTTGTTTTTCCTTTTTGCCGATATTTCATAATTATAAAATGTGTATAAAAAGGGGAGGCAGTGTGTTAAGGGGAGGCAGTGTGTTAAGGGGAGGCAGTGTTAGCACTGCCGAGGAGCTCATTGATTTCATTCTGGGGTACAGGATACAGATCCCCAGTCTGAAGGGGACGGCGCATCCCCACATGGACGACACCCTACTTCTTTGTGTTGTCAGGTCAAAGCTAGTGTGGGTGCAAACTGGTATTGTGACTATCTCTCCTCTCTTTTTTTGTATATTTATTTATCCTATTATACCACTTCTCCCCAGCTATGGGTTAAATAGACGTTGTTTAAAGCGTGTCAACGACATGGCAGATGAAACATGTGGATACAACACATGGTACAATGTCTTTCACGTTTTCGTGGACAGAGGCGCCTTGTAATATAGTGACAAGAAGCGGCTGCTGACCAAACTGCCTAACAAGCAGTACCGGAGTCCCAGCTAAGGGTTAAATAGACGTTGTTTAAAGCGTGCCAACGACATGGCAGATGAAACCTGTGGATACATCACATGGTACAATGCCTTTCACGCTTTCGTGGACAGAGGCGCCTTGTAATATAGTGACAAGAAGTGGCTGCTGACCAAACTGCCTAACAAGCAGAAATAATACCGGAGTCCTGAGGACTGCGGTGAAGCTACGACTGGCCCAGCAAGCCGGCAGTGGATTTAAATCTCGCTCAAAGTAACTCAAGGAAATGTAAACGGACAGATTCAAACGGACAACGACCTGGAAACGGAAAACGACCTCGGACTAGAACAATGGAAAGAATAGCCACTTGGAATGTCAGTGGCTTAGGTGACAAAGAACCAGAACTTGTTGAAACAATGGAAAGATACAGAATCAACATCATGGGAATATCAGACACCCGACGAAAGGAATATGGGATGAAAGAAATCCACAACAATTATGTCCTCATATGGTCAGGAGTTGAAAAGAACAAAAGAGCCAAGCATGGAGTTGGTTTTGTTCTGCACCCAGAAGTTGCAAAGAACATCACAGAGACAGAATATATTTCAGAGAGAATCATGAAACTGCAGATAAGACAGGATGGTAAAAATACAACATATATCCAAATCTATGCACCCTGCAATGATTCATACACTGATGAGGAAAAGGATGACTTTTATGATCAGTTATCAGACATAATCCAAGGGGTAAATTTGGATGACAACCTATTGGTTATGGGAGATTTCAACGGAAGAGTTGGAAACCAGAGGACACCATGGGAAGCACACCTCGGCCCACACAGTGACCACAATACCAACAGAAATTACAACGGTCAACTAACACTGGAGCTATGTGCTCAGCATGGACTGTTCATCACAAATACATTCTTCCAACACAGAAAAAGTCAAATTTACACCTGGTATAAGTGGAACGACCTAGAGCAGGCATCACAGATAGACTTTATTCTTGCTAGGAAATCACACCAAAGACATGTAATAGACTCCAAAGCCATGCCCAACATACAGGTGGACACTGACCATCGTCCAGTGATGTTGGAAACCAGGGCACCACACCAACTAAGAAACAGGAAGCTGAAACCAGTGACAACCACTATCAACTGGAAGAAACTCAGAGAGGAAGACACCTGTCAAGAAATAGAATTGGAGATGGCACAGAAAATGTGTGACAATCTTTCAGACCGGAAAGGTACAGCAGAGGAGGAGTGGAACTTGTTCAAAACCTCACTAACAGATACGCTGAAAGCAAAGTGTGGGATAAAGAAGGCAGGAAAAGGTGATAAGAAAGGAACTGCATGGTGGAATGACACAGTGAAGGAAGCCATCAAAGTAAAGAAGAAACTCTTTAAGCAGTGGTCCAGAACGAAGTCTCAGAGTGATTATGACAAGTATAAAGAAGCAAGAAAAGAATGTAAGAAAGTAGTTAAAACAGCTAAGAATGCATCTTGGCAGGAATATGGAGAAAACCTAGCAGAGAAATGTGAGAAATCACCCAGAGAATTCTACAAGGCTGTGAAAGCTGTCAGACAAAGGGATGAACCTTTTGACCCCACATCACTGATAAATGATGAAGCTGGAAATCCACTCACTGACCAAGAAGACATAAACAACAGATGGGAGGAATATTTTGATGGTCTCCTCAACTTCGGGGATAGTCAACGCTCCCAGGAACCCTTCAATCCAGGTTTTCCTGATGAAGAGGAACCCTCTATCTTGGAAGATGAAGTTCGAGCTGTTGTGAAAGAAAGTGCCAAAATAAAGCAGCCGGTACTGACGATATAACAACAGAAGCCATCCAAGCATGTGGGGATGTTGGAATCAAGTGGCTTACTAGAGTCTTCAATGCAGCATGGGAGGAGAGAGCAGCACCTGATGACTGGCAAAAGGCGATAGTGATTCCTATCTGGAAAAAGAAAGGAAGCAAGAGAGATTGTGAAAAATACAGGGGCATCTCCTTGCTGAGTCACGCCGGCAAGATGTTTGCAAAGATCATAGAGAGAAGAATTCGACCCCTTGTGGAGCTGCAACTAAGTGAAACACAATTTGGCTTCAGAAAAAACAGGGGATGTACAGATGCAATTTTTGCGCTTCGACAGTTATGTGAAAAGTGTATCGAGTTCAACCAGGAGCTGCACATGGTGTTCGTAGACCAAGAAAAGGCTTTTGATCGGGTGGATAGAGAACAGTTGTGGGCTGTAATGGAGGGCTATGGTATAAGAGGTCAACTGCTAGATAATGTCAGAGCTCTATATAAAGACAGCAAATGCATGGTGAGAACCAGAAGTGGGCAGTCAAAGTGGTTCCCAGTAACATCAGGGGTACGTCAAGGCTGTGTGCTGTCGCCACTGCTCTTCTTGATTTATATGGACAAGATCGCCAAGGAAGCAAATCCAACTAGTGGAGAAATAAATGAGCTTCTCTTTGCAGATGACCAGAGCCTCATCCACAAGGATTCAGCAGGACTTCAAGACCATACCAACAAACTAAATGCAGCATGTGAGAAATATGGCATGAAAGTCAGCATAGCCAAAACAGAGACTATGGTGGTTAGTCGATTACCCAAGGATACTGACATCACCATCAACAACAGCAAGCTTAAACAGACAAAGGAGTTTAAGTACTTGGGAAGTATCTTTTCTGAGGATGGAAGTATCACCAGAGAAATAGAGACACGATGTCAAAAGGCCAATAATATTATCTACCAACTAGGCCCGCTTCTCACACATCCTGCAATACCGATGGATACAAAAGCAAAACTCATCAATGCCATATTTTTCCCAACTCTCTGCTACCAGTGCCAAACGTGGACTCTCAACAAAAGAACAACCCAAAAGCTCATCACCTGTGAAATGAGATGCCTAAGAACAGCAGCTAATAAGTCAAGGAGGGATAAAATCAGGAATGAGGATATCAGGAAGATGGTGGGCACCACACCAATCACAGAATATGTTGCAAAACAACAAGTTAGATGGTTCGGTCACCTTATGCGACTGGCCCCTAGCCAACCTGCATCAAGAACATATAACAGCAAAACAACAGGAACTAGGGCCATACTGCAGTTACTGTCCGTTTTCCTATACACAATACACAGTGCTCTCACCATTGAGCTGTGACCTCTACAAATCGTGCCACGTTAAAAGGATAGGCATTTGCCTAGTTAACGTCAATGTGTGAAAAATAACCGGCCAATATTAAAAGTACTCTCAAAAACTTCTAGCAAATATATTTCTCTAACATGACCTAAAATTACAGCTAGGTTAGATGTTCAGAAATATTCGTACTTTGGTAAAACAGTGAGTGAGGGCAAGGCATAGCTAGCCAAATCCCGTGTTAATTGAATGGAGATTTGACCGAAAATTTTGGTAAACGGACCGCTCACTTCTGAAGAATGCCACACGAAAACGGTACAAGCTACATTTAAAGTACTCTCTGTTCGATCATCATGATGAGTTTTTAAATAGTATGCCGAAATTTGGTACTGTAGGTAATTGACAAAGGGTCGTACTTCGCTGATGAGTAAGTGACAGTGAACATGAAAATCAGGTCCCATAACCCAAGTTAGTAGCTAGTTAGTGGAGGCCGTCACGGACTGATTATTGATTATTGAAGTGCCTTATTAATAGATACGCACGATTTAGGGCAAGAAAAAAAAACCGGGACACTTTTGGAGACATCATCATCATCATCATCATCATCATCATCATCATCATCATCATCATCATCATCATCATCATCATCATCATCGACATCATCATCATCATCACTTTCTACATTTTTCTAAACAACATAGGGCCTACCGTTTTAATAAGATTTTTTCTTGAAATGCATGTAACTATAATTATTGTTTAGAGCGTGATGAAATAAAACATCACGATTTTCATCACAAAACAAATATAATGCATAAGAAATCGTTTGTTTTAGAGCGTGATGATGAAATAAAACATCACGGTTTTCATCACGAAACAAAGTAATACATAAGAAATCGTTTGTTTTAAAGCGTGATGAAATAAAACATCACGATTTTCATCACAAAACAAAGTAATAGGCCTACAAAAGAAATACATTTTTCGAGAGTGATTAAATAAAACATCACGATTTTCATCACGGAACAAAGTAATACATAAGACATCGTTTGTTTGATTGCAATCAACCGCGACAGTTCGTCTCACACACATAACAATGCACTGCGATCAAATAGGTTGATGACAACATTTGATTGAATGGACTGCACTGCGCCATGATTACGTGCACCGGTTCAAATCCTTTGTTTGGAGCCAATCAATAATTTCACGTACAGCCTCTATGCAAATTAGAGTTTACACACGCTGCAGCTGGGGTAATCGACCGAAGCTGGTTGCCGTTAGTGATCGAATGCATGAGCTTATTTGCTTTATTGAATCGATTTACTGGATTAATTTCCTGTTAACTGGGTTTAATGCCACAAAGGTCGAATCGGGCTTGCAATGGACCATAAGTGCATCATGCTAGAGGAAGACCAAGGAAGAGGTGGGCAGATGGAGTAAAGGAAGTACTCGCAAGTCATGGGATTACCATGAGTGAGGCTACCCGACTCGCCCAGGAAAGAAAGTTACATTTCCCACGACGCTATGAAAGGCAAAAGTAGTGGATTAAAGTAAAGTAAGTAAGTAAAGTATAAAAAGTGGCGTATGGTCGATACGCCACTATGGAATACAAAAAATGTGACTTTGTAACTATACGCCACATTTAATTAATTAATTACTAATTAATTAGCTAATTATGACTGATGAGACTTAGAAAAATGAAAGAGAACATCATCCAAAACATATGTGCCAATTTAAAAAAAATGACCAAAAATCACTATACCCCACTATGGAATACAGCCGACGATTTAACCTAAGTAGTTTACAGGGGAAGGCAGACACCAAGCTCATGCTGCCCCGGGCATGCTGCATGGCATTGAGGCCACCAACAATTTATGGTGCTACCTCATTGAAGATCTTCTTTCCAGACACAGACGTCTTGGTCCTGGCTGTAAGGCGCTATCCAAACCTTGCAACAGACACGGGAGTGAGCCATAGAAACATAAAACTAGGACCAAGATACAATGCTTCGGGCCATCAAATGCAGCAAGTCTTCCTGTGTTGCTTGCCTTAATTGTCTAGAGCCGACATTACTGGAATGTTTGCCGACAAAGGCAGTAAGGTCTTAGATACTTTGGATGCCAACCATGACATCATTATTGCATTGTCTTGGTGTGACAGATACTGTTTCTGAAGCAACCAGTGATGACACATTTGCCTCCAGCTCCAGATGCCGTTAAATACAGGTGTACCAGTGACCTATGCAAGTGTAAAATGAATGGACTGTTTTGCACAGACTGTACATGCTGTGAAGAGAAATAACTATGTGACAATGCTCATTCTCATACATTAAGTGACTGTGACAATGAAGAGGACAGTGGTGATGATGTAACAAGCATAGCAGAGGTAGCAACTTGCAACAACTCTATTTAAATCCATATAATCTAGATGCCATCAATTAAATTACGACTCTGTATGTTATTAATAGATGTGTAGGACATTGAACAACTGGTATTTGAAATGACTCTCACCCGGGCTACATTTTAAAATTCACGGTGGCAGCGAAAGGACCATTATGGGATGGTGATTTTGAACCCCCAATATCATAAACATGGGTATTGCCACCATTTTAGCCTTCTATGTTGCTCACAAACCGAGATTTAGGTGAATATATGTTTAACATTTCGGCCATTTTGAAACTCAAGATGGCCGCCGCCAAACTAAACTACTTACATCTAAGTTAATGGCTTTTATGGAATCCTTGGTATCACAAACATGGGTATTGCCACCATTTTTAGCCTTCTATGTTACTCACAAGCTGAGATATAGGTGAAAGTATGTTTAACATGCCGGCCATTTTGAAATTCAAGATGGCCGCCAAACTCAACTACTTACAACTAAGTTAATGGCTTTTATGGAATCCTTGGTATCACAAACATGGGTATTGCCACCATTTTTAATCTTGTATGTTGCTCACAAGCTGACATATAGGGCAAAATATAGTGAAAATGGCGGCCATTTTGAAATCCAAGATGGCCGCCCTCTGCAGCATCTCCAAAATTGGCAACAAAGATTTTCCTGTTCTTAGATATGTGTAGAACATATCTAGATAGGTGGCATCTTCTAATCATCGAAAATCTACGGATTTTCGCTTGCTCCTACTATAGCCTGGATATTGATTAGAAACTATAGTCATGATGGGAAAAATATTGCACTAATATTTCTCTTTGACCTACTCTCTTAATGTAAAAGAGTGAAAATTCACTCTTTTAGAGTGAATTTCACTCTTACAAAGAGTGACTCTAGGGACCAGTCCTTGAAGAGTGAAAATCACTCTTTGTAAAGAGTGAAAATATTTCACTCTCAAAAGAGTGCTTTCTCACTCTTAAAGAGACTGAAACCCACTCTCAAAAGAGTGGAAATGAAATGACTCTCACTCCAAAAAAGTGGTAATTCACTCTTAATTGAGTGAAAACTAATCAATCTTTTTAGAGTGAATTATATTACTTTCTTGTCACTCGAAAAGGAGCCAAGTTTACTCGATAAGAGTGAAAATCAGTTCACTCTTGACAGGGAGTGAAAATGTCACTCTTTTACATTTAGAGAGTAATTAGTTCAAAGTTAAAATTCCACATTTTGTTTTAAACAGTGCCAACAATATTCATTTTAGAGTGTTTTTTTTAATATGCAATTCAATCTTACACCCTCAAAGATTCACAAAGAATTATTTAAGGCTATCGATTCTGAAACAAACATGTTTGTTCAATTGTAATTGTTCATATTCTCCCCCAATTTACTCATTTTGGAAACTAACCATTGAAATGAAGATGAAAAAGTGAAGATATTTAGGCTATATGCATGTTTTGAATGCTTTTAAGAGTTGTGCCAAGTCTTCAAATTTGGACTCGTTTTGAAAGAAAACATGCAAATAAAAAGAATTAGGATTTGGTCAATGTTTCATGTGCCCAAACGGAATAATTGTTTAACACTAACGCGGCTACGCCACAGAGGCTTCTTGGTGACGGGAATGGAAAGAAGGAAGGAATAAGAGAGAAAACAAAGAAAGAAGTTGTTTGCTCTGGGTGGGATTCTAACCCGAGACCCCTCGTATGCCAAGCACTAAGTCGGCGACACTTTGCCACTGGTCTTGAGCTGGCCTGGCCAGCGAAAGCGTGCCTATAATCACTTAGAGCGATTACGTCATCGCACCACGTTGGATGCAAGTAGTATTTTGTAGTACCTGGGCGTGTTAGGGTTAAGGATATTGAGTTTGGGGTTAAGGATGCACATAGGATCACTGAAGTGTTACATGGCCAAAATTGAGTTTTCATCACTAATGTCATCTTCAAACCGTATTTTATCTTGTCATTAATAGATTTTAAAGAAATCTTAAAATTTGAACCATAAGAAAAGCTATTTTAAAGACCATTTTTCATTAAAAATTCGTCAAAATGCAAAAGCAAATAAATCATTGTTTTCCCGCAATATCTCGCGTTCTCGTAACGCGTACTGCGGCGTACAGCTAGCAAAGACACGCACACATGGTAAACTGGATGGACGAGGTGATTATTGATTGAGGCGCTGGAGTCGCCAATCGCGATCACTACCGTATTTTATCGTATTGATCTCTTCCAAGGCAGGTAAAGCTTGCACCATTGCATTGCGAAACTGCGGGCCGACAGAGTGCAGACCACCACCGTCCCGTCCCCGTCCCAGAATCAGTAGGCCTAGGCCTACTCGATAAATTTCGCCAAAAAGTGCTGATATAGTGGTATAAATTATAGGTTTTGGAAAAAAATTTGAATATAATAGTGAATTTTTTGTTTGTTTTTGTTTTGTTTTTCAAGTTTCATTCTGAACTTGAAAAGATGAAATTTATCTGTAAGAAGTAGGCCTAGTTACCCGTAAGAAGCCCTGTAATGATGACGCAATCTGGTAGATACGATAGAAAACGTAGGCCCTAAATATTTTGCTAGTAGGCTAGACTTAGCCCGTATAGTACATCATTAGGCTTATTATGTTATGTTTAAAAATTTGTTTTATTTCATTCATTCATTCATTCATTTCATTGTTATTATTTGATTTACCAAGTTGGTGTAGTCGGACAAGAATATAGACCTACCTTTTATGCAGTCCCAGCCTTGGTTCGGGAGCCTCTGCGGTCGTTCAGTCTCGTCTTAATTTTGAAGACCATAAAAAATATAGTTACTACCGGTAGGCCTATATACATAAGGCCCTTAATAATGTTTCAAAGTGATATTAAAACACGGATTTAAGATTCGTTTTCAAACGTTCTCTACTCCTGATTGACCATTAACGCAATGTCAAAAACGTTGACATTTCAATACATCATATCGACCATCTAGGCATATAGGCCTACAACTCTATGTCAAAAATGTCGATATTTGAAATCAGCATGAGTGTACACATGTGGTACCACTGTGATTCCTGTGCGGTTTTCTACCCAACAAAATCGCACAAAATGGCGACCCCCAGTAAAAAGAAAACGCAAATTCGTGCTTTTTTCAGAACCCATTTTAACTACATTTCCATTAGTAGGCCTATTAGGTCTATTATATACCATGATTGCGATAAAAGCTTTTGGTTTTACAACACTTTTTGCGAATGTTTTGGCCGAATGCCTTTTTATTTGCAATGTTTGTCTGGCTTTCAACTTTCACGTTTATAATGTTTTCTGCATACTTTAAAAGGTAAACTGCTTTAAAGCATTTTTCGTGAATGTTTTCATGCAGTGTTTTAAAACGCTCTTTATAGCATGATGCCTATATATACGGTAGGCCTACTGCATAAACCACAATTTAATTTAAAGCCATAAGTGTTTCGTTTTCTACTTTTACGGAAGCTCTGCTGCACCATGGAAACAAGACTGCAGTAAATAAAATGGCTACACCATGTGGATAAACATATGCCGAATGTGCACGGATAATTTTTTCATATTGTATATTTTACCTTCTAAATCACCAAAAAAATGCCAATCTGCTGCAGTTGGACGCCCCTTCTCATTTTCTATCTTGACCAAACGTCACAAGTCACCGGATTATATATTCATGGAATAATCTTCAAAAATGGACCTAAAATCCGCTGTATTTTTCTAAATCGCGATTTTCGGCAAGTTCACTTTTGACCACTTTTAACCATTTTTGTTTTGTTATAGCGTCTAAATGAAGCATCACTGAGGTAAGTTTTTAAGTCAAACGTTTAGATATGGCCAAAATCTAGATAGTGTTTTTCATTTTTTTTTTAAATTAGGGCCTAGAACTTTTTTATCACCCATGATTCAAAAAATTTGAACACGGGTCACACGTTTTACTGATTTTTTGCCTATATTTTAAAAACTAAGCAAAATTTCGAAAAAATAAAAAAGCACTTTCTAGATTTATTTGTCTAAATTAATAAAATTCATGTTTTACAGTTTTGATTTTCAAATAATTTTTTATGGCGGACCAAAAATTTTTGGTCAAAAAAGCCGTTTTTTGGGGATTTTCTCGAAAATTGTACTTTTTGACCCAAAACTGACATTTTAAATGGATTTATGAGCTCATTTCCGTTCAAAAAATGTATACTTTTATATACTTTACATAAATAGTTTTCGAGTTATGAGGTGAATAATAATGGATAATTAGTGATCCTGTGTGCCTCCGTAAGGATATTGAGTTTCGATAGTGGGGAATTAGCCCTAATGCCCCAGGCGAATTAGCCCTAATGCCCCAGGGGCTTTTTGGCGATGGGAAGGGAAAGAAGGATGGAATAAAGAGAGTAAACAATGAAAGAAGTTGTTTGCACTGGGTGGGATTCGAACCCGAGACCCCTCGCATGCCAAGCACTAGGTCTGCGACACTTTGCCACATGTCTTGGGCTGGCCTGGCTAGCGAAAGCGAGCCTATATCACTTAGGGCGATTACGTCATCGCACCACGTTGGATGCACGCACAAACAGCGCATATATCAAGTAGTATTTTGTAGTACCTGTGCGTGTTAGGGTTAAGGATATTGAGTTTCGATAGTGGCCTATTAGCCCTAACGCCCCAGGACAATTTTGGTGTCAAAATGAATCAGCTAACATTACAAAACAACTCAAATGTTGAACACAAATACATTTTTTACATCTTCAGAATGCAAAAATTTGAAAAGAAAAAAACCCCTTTTTTAGGAATTTCCAAAAATAGGGTCAGTATTATTTTGTACAGTAAATAGAAAACAACCCTTTTTTCTGATTTCCAAAATTTAGGGTCGGTCGGTTCAAGGCAAGCAAACATCTTTTTTTTGGCCTAAGTGTACTCCTGTATAAAAGGCACTCATCATTACTGTGTACCCTGTGTACATGAAGGGTCCTCATGATGCTACACTATCTGTGCACAAGGAGATCATATGCATCCCAGGAGTGCACATTCATGCGAATCAGTCCAGCTTCCCATGTAGATTCACCCAGTGTGTGGGCTTGTAAACACCGACGAATGGGCACATTGTTTTGGTAGGCCTATAATAGGCTAGTCAAATTAAAAAATTACCCACCACTAATTGCAACAGAATCCATTTTACATGCGCCCAAAAGATCACACAAAAACATATCAAAAATCCCAAAAAATCCAAGCAGTGGAACAGTGCCTAATTTGCATAAATCCAAAATGGCCGCTTATGCAGGTGTGAAATTTCAAATCAACAACGTTTCTTTTGCTCTAGATCCGCCAATGGATGAGGCTGCAGTTACATGCTCTCCATGCAGTGCAGCTGCTTTGCGTATACGTCTGTTTCTGTACTAACCATCCATGCACCCAGATACTTGAAGTCGCTCACCCCCGGCGCTCACCTCTTCTAGTTTGGTGTCCTTGTTTGTTGGGATATATATCTTTTGACTACGGTTGAAGGACATGAACTTTGATTTTGAAGCATTCATTTTGAGGCCAAACTTTTCCAACAGATGGTTCAACCCTTTGCAGTAGCTCTTGTGCTTGGTGGATTTCCTCTGACAGTAGGGCTATGTCGCCTGCCAAGTCCAAATTAAATCTGTTTGCACTTCAGGTCCGATTTGCCTGCTTCTTCTCTTCTCTAGCTGGAATCCAAGCTGCTCTTCTCTGCCTTCGACTGCCTCCCTCAAAGCAAAATAAATCCAATACCACCACAAAGAGGTAGGCCTATGGGGCAAGGGTGTCTCCTTGCAGTACACCAGCAAATATATCAAACAGTTCAGTTTCTCCATCTGACGAAACTACTTTTGCCTTTGTATATTCACATACTTGCCTTCCATAGATTGATTAGGGATTTTTATAGGCATTGAGAATTGACAGCATGTTTCCTCTATGAATGGTATCAAAGGCTTTCCTGAAGTCTATGAAAGTTATTATTGCAGGCAGGTTTTTAGCCTTCATTACTTCAATAATCAAATTTTCGCTTGGCAGAGCATGTAGGGTCACCGCACTTTGGACAGACAAAGTTCATTCATTCATTCATTCATTCATTCATTCATCCATCTTTATTTCATTCAAATATAAAATATAACAGCACAACAATTAACACGGAATATCTCATAGAAGCAGACAGACCGAGGAAAACGAGGGTAGGCAGATTTCTTTCATGCTTTGATGGTTGAGCAAGTGTCCCAAGTTATGCACACTGGTAACATTAAAAAAATCTCACGACCCCTCTGGTACGAGATACAAGACCCCCCTAAAATGACCCCCTGCCTCCCCCTTTCCAACAACAAAAAAGCTAGAAAATGGGTAGTTTCAAGATGATCAAATATATAGAAGACCATTCACAATGGAAAATATACTCTGCAGGTTTTAAGTTGACCTATTAATCTTAACGGATATGAAAGAAAAAGTAAAAAATCTTATTGGGTTGTTCCATTTTTTAGGAGGGGTGTTTTCCTATTTTTCACTTTTTGAGAAAAAGTGAAAAATGCGTTTTTTACCCACTTTTTGATACAAAAATGAAAACCTTCATACCTTTTAATTTTTTTTATTTTCACATGTAAACTAGTTTCATGCAAGACTAATTAAATAAAGAAATAAAAATCATGGAGTGTATTTTAGTTTATGAGATATAAACCCCGGAAGTGCACTACTTTTTCCATATTCTAGAATGCAGATGTTGTAGAGATATTGAGTTTAAGTCTTGATTGTGTATGTTTAATAAAACGAAATTGTTTCTCCTTTATAATGTCTCAGATGACAATCAGAGGTATTTTGAAGTCTGGGCTATTCCATTATAATACAGAGGTATCACTCTAGAACATTTTTAAGTTTGGGCCAATTACATCTAAAAAGCTAGAAAATGAGTATTTTAACGATGATCAAAGATATAGAAAACCATTCACAATAAAAAATATACTCTGTAGGTATTAAGTTGATATATTACCCTTAACAGATATGAAAGAAAACGTTAAAAAATCTAATTGGTTTGTTTCATTTTTAGGAGGGGTGTTTTCCTATTTTTCACTTTTGAAAAAAAAAAAAAGAAAAATGCGTTTTTTACCCACTTTTGACACAAAAAATAAAAACCTTCATATCTTTTAATTACTTTTATTTTCACAGGTAAACTAGTTTTATTCCAGACTAATTAAATCAAAAAGTAAAAATCATGGAGAGTATTTCAGTTTATCGGATACAGGCCCCGAAAATGGAGTACTTTTTCCTAATGCTAGAATGCAGATGTTGTAAATATATTGAATTTAATTGGTTACTTGAAGTCTTGATTTTGGTTTAAATAAAAAATAATTTGTTTCTCCTTTATATTGTCTATTATGACAATCAAAGGTATTTTGATGTGTGGGTTAAACCATTATAATACAGAGGTGTCACTCAAGAAAGGTAGCTTATAATGGTCCAATAACATCAACAAAGGTAGAAAATTGGTATTTTCACGATGAACAAAGATATAGAAACCCCTTCTCAATCAAAAATATAATCTGCATGTGTTAAGTTAAATTGCTCCTTAGGAATATACGAAAATGGGTACTTTCAAGATGATCAAATATATAGAAAACCATTCACAATGAAAAATATACTCTGCAGGTATTAAGTTGACATATTAATCTTAACGGATATGAAAGAAAAAGTAACAAATCTGATTGGTTTGTTCCATTTTGGGAGGGTGTTTTCCTACTTTTCACTTTTTGAGAAAAAGTGAATGAATAATGTGATTTGTTACCAATATTTTGATGCAAAAATAAAAACCTCCATATATTTTTATTTTTTGATTTTCACAGGTAAACTAGTTTAAGGGCTCAGATAGTGACGTTTTCACATATTTCTTTGTGGGACTTGAGAGCACATGAGCCTTCTGATATCAAATAATTGTGATTGTGATATAATAGATTTTTTTTTTCAAATACACCAAAAACATTTAGGTCTTTTTGGCAAAATATATCTTTAATATCTATATGAAAGGTCAAAATGTTCAATTGATCGTCGGCTTTTCATCCCAGCTACATAGGCCTACACTTTAAGTATATATCGTTAGATTTATAAAGTTTACTTCGAGGAATGTTAAATATAAAATTTTAATAATTTGCCATCAAATTTGTATTATATCGTAAATTTCAAAAATCAAAATTATTTGATATCGGAAGGACATTCCTCGTAATCAGAATGCAATTGGAAATGTCTGATGTGCTCTCAGGTCACATACAAAATACGTGAAACGCCGCTATCCGAGCCCTTAATTCCAGACTAATTAAATAAAGAAATACAAGTCATGGATGATATTTTAATTTACGAGATACACATGCCAGAAGTGGACTACTTTTTTGAAATGCTAGAATGCAGATGTTTTTAAGATATGGGCTTTTAATCTTTTGTGTATTTGTAATTAAAATATGATTTGTTTTCAGTGGGGTGCCACGGGGGAGGGGTGCTATCCTCAACAAATGCCCCTAGTCAGAACTTTTTCCCCAGTTGCCTCCCCCTAAAACTGGCGCTGCCATTGTTTGTGTCTCCTTTATAATGCTTAATATGACAATTAAATGTATTTTGACATCTGAGTTATTCCATTTTTATAGATGGGTGTCATTCTAGAAACTAAAATGGAGAACATTTTCATGACAGAAATATTTTGAAAAAAAAAGCTGAACACAGTGCATCTGAATTCCAAATCAGTCATAACACTTAATCATAGTCACAAGGTGCAAATGGTAAATTTTGTTTGAGGCGAGTGATCATTCTCTCTCGCACGCCACAGTTTGCCCAAACTCAAATGCTAGTGAGCAATTTTCCACTCACCATAGATACAATTTTATGTGAATGTAGATACCTTTACATACTTTCATTAAGTATTACAGCTTCAAATCTATGTAGCATTTCTTATATAATTTATAGTTGAGATTTGGACATAGAATAAAGGACATCAAAAGACATTTTTTGAGCCTTTTGATGCTTATTGTTAAAATCATCATTAACCTTTGTCACGGATGGAATACCGTATGAGAACTTCATGGCTTGGGGCAATTGGTAATGCAAAGAAGTTGGTATTTCTCAGTGTGGAACGTAACTCCGCATAATATAAGCATTTTTACTTGTGGAGTTCTTGCAAGGTGTCCAGATCGTGTTTTGATTGAACTTTGGTCAGCATTTTGGTAGACCGTTTATTTATCATCCCTTCAATGTTAGACATACGAAACAGTGAAATATGGCGAAAACCATGATAATTAAGTTTTCTACAAACACCCCAGTGACATAATGTTAATTGTATTTTTTGTTGAAATCATTACCATCTGTTGTGATAAGGAAGTAGTTTGTGTAAGAAACACATGAAGAAAAACAAATGGTTCATTTGACCAATTGTTAAAAATGCACTGCATTTGGTGGACATTGTTAGATGCTATGGTATTCTCTGCAATGATATGACTGTATATTTGTGCAAACAGCAATAATGGGACAATGCTAAAATGCACTGAATTGGTGGACATGTAAGTAAGATGCAATGGTTGTCTCAATGATATGACTGCATATTTGTGCAAACAGCAATAGTGGAATAATGTTTAACAAATATAAAATATTTTCCTATTAACACACGAATTAAAATTAGGACTAACTAAGGCATTTTGAACATTTTGAACATGGAGACCTGGATATATAAAAAAAAAATCATTTTTTTAAAACCCTTTCGTTATTTATTGTTATAACCATATTTGTTAAGTTTGACCAAGCTAATGCAACTCTCCTAATTAGCATCATACGGTAGAGCTATGAGCATTTAGCAGATCGTATTGCTATTATCTGCTCAATATCAGCCATTTTACACACACAGCAAAAAATAAAAGCTCAATATTGAGTAAAATATTACTCATCACGATAGTAAAAAGGGAGCTAGTCGAATTTTTAGTAATTTTTACTCAGCTTCGGTTGATTAATTGTTTACTCAGCACATGTTGATTAAACTTTACTCAATATTGAGTAGTTCCCTTTTTACTCAAAGATTAGACTAAAATTTACTCTTTCACTTGGAGTAATATTTGCTCAACTTTTGTTGAGTAAAATTTACTCAAAATTCGACTAGCTCCCTTTTTTACTCAAAGATGAGAGTAAATTTTACTCATTGACTGTGGAGTAATATTTGCTCAACGTTTGTTGATTAAATTTTACTCAATATTGAGTAGCTCCCTTTTTTGCTCTGAAACAAGGAAAAATTTACTCGTTTAACCTTGAGTAAAGGTTTACGCAAGTGTTGATTAAAACGATTACTCATTATTTGAGTAAAACTTAAGTGAAAAGATTTGCAAAATGATGAAGAGTAAAGTGTTACTCAACATTTTGAGCAACATGAAACGTATTTTAC
Source organism: Amphiura filiformis (assembly GCF_039555335.1). Lineage (NCBI taxonomy): Eukaryota > Metazoa > Echinodermata > Ophiuroidea > Amphilepidida > Amphiuridae > Amphiura > Amphiura filiformis. The sequence continues at coordinate 23,048 of NW_027305631.1, forward strand.
TCAACAAATATTGAGCAAAAAACACTTTCGAATTGTATTGTGGCTCCATCTGCAGCTGGAACAAAGCAGTATTTTAAACTAAAAGAATGAAAAGAATACGAAATTAAATATAATATTCTGCATTTTCCTGGTTTTATTTTCAAAATAGGTATCAAATAAATCACAATATAGCATGTCTATTGTCTCATTACCCAATGTGAGCAAACATAGAATAAAATAGAAGCCGGTCACCTCTCCCAAAACTTTTGATGTGAAAAAGTCATTTGAAAATTAATGTTATAGATGCTGAGTGTTTTAAAAGGGACAGAAATTAAGTCTTCACTTCATTATGTTTTAACACTCAAGAATGGTCTAATGTTACCAGGTTCTTTAGTAGCTGATATAGTGTCCAGGAACTGCCAAATAGCAGTGATCAGCCTGTACATGTACTGGATATGCTAAGTCATTGTATGTGAAGGATTTGGTATATCTTGTGCACAAGTTCTACTACTTTCATCACTGTTGCGCATTGAAAAAGCTTGCCTATCCATTATAAAAACACTGTTCTGGATTCAACTTGCTTCACAAGTATATAAATGGCAGCGTGCGTCCAGTAAAGTTGGCGAGGAACCAGTCCAAAGCTGTGCCTTCCTGAAACATGTAAAATAAAAGAAAATGTAATAAAGGACATTGGGACTATTCAAGTGAAATAAAGCTGCCTTAAAATAGAAAATCCACCACCTTTTCATTGTATCAACCATAAATCAAAATTTGTTTGGTACTCGAAAGTGATGAAGTAGATGGAAGGTTTAAAATATAAATAACCAAATTTATGGATGTCTTATTTTTAAACTGTCTATAATTGGTCAGATGGTATATAACCAAAAATGAAAACTCAAAAATGACATATTTACATGTAATTTACATTGTAATCACCCATTGCATTGGCATTTCTACTTTCATGCGATTTTGCAAATATTTAAAATATCTTTATAATTATTATATTATTATTCCTGTGATAGCGGGCAATGCTATTTTCAAGGGGACACAAACTTTAGGAGACAAGAATTTACAGAAATGGTAAACAAGATAATTATAAGATTCGCGCTTGATTATTCAAAGTTCACGATAGCCAACACCTGTCGGGTGAGGATGAGAGGTTCTACATGGGGTTTTCCCCTTGGCATTTGAGGTTTCATGAACTACACATTCAATGAACTACATGTATTCTGAAATGTACAAAGAAATTGGCAAGTTAAATGCAACATTATTGATAGAAATTTACCTGTTGACTGACGTTCGTGCATTTTTCTTCAACACCTTTCCTGGAAAGAGGTAGGGCAGCACAAAAATCCCGAAGTCACATCTGATCTGTAAGTAAAATATAGATCAATATTATAAATGCACTGAAAAAGAAAACTGCCTATGGAAAAAAAATTTCAAGTGATATTTTGCAATGGTTTCACTCTCCTACTACATATAACTGCAAAAAAGTTATGTGGCACGAGTCAACATCAGGATCAGGGACGTAGCAAGAGCTTTGGGGCATATGGACAAGGAGTAGTGTGAGGCCTTCTAAACATCTCCTTTATCAGCCCTATCCCTATCCACTTCATTTTCGCTTTTGCTCGGGGCCCATGGACTTTGTCCACCCTATCCACTTGCTGCTACGCCCCTGGTCCCCGGGCCTGGTCCACATCAGCGTATGTACTTCGAGGTTGTTCAGACTAGTACATAAGATATACGATCGCAAATATACAAGTACACAGCTAGCATGGTGAGCCGATGCCCATACTGATAAGCAACTAACTTAAAACCTGTCTATATCCGGTTCAAATCATACAATAAGATTTCTAAATTGTGTAACAGGTATATGGACATAAAGTTATGAATAATAGTAATGAAATTAGTACCTTCAAATATTGGTTGTACTGCTGACAAACTCCATTCCACCAGCAGACACTGCACCTCCGCATCCCGGCTCCGCTTTTATACGCCATGATGACATGAATTTTAATACGTCGTCGAATTAAACTTACTCCGCGTGTTGAATTTACTACGCGATTTGAGTAAAATACAATGTGGCGATTAAAATATTTTACTTCTTTCCATTGACCATTTTTACTCTGGCAAAGAGTTGTGTCAAATATCGTCTTTTACTCGTTGATGAGTAAATAATTGGTCTATTTTTTAATCAACATACTTTAGTCGGTAGCACTTTACTCCTTATTTTTTGCTGTGCAGTGGAATATAGCAAAAACCTTGATACCCCAGTTTTCTACAAACACCCCTTTGAAATAATGGACTAACCCTGGCTAATATTCCATGTTTGTGTCACCGTAGTCATGTGGTATAGAGTGATAAACAAAATGTTGCAGTTTTGAATTGAAGTCATCATCATATGCAGTGATATGGAAGTAGAAGTGTAAGTAACACAAATGCCTCATTTGACTAATTGTTAAAAGTGCTCTGAATTGGTGGGTATGTAAGTAAAATAGTAAAGAAGTCTCCATGATTTTGAATGCATTTTTGTAAACATCAATAGTGGGGTAATTTATGACAAAAAAAAAAAAAAAAAAAAGATATGAAGGTTTTTATTTTTTCCACCAAAGATTGGGGAAAATTAGGCATTTTCAACATTTTAAAAATACAAGAATATAGTCTCACCCCTCATGCTGAAAATGGAACATTCCAAACAATTTTAAAGCTTGCTGTGCATTTTCATATTGTGAAAATATGTAATATTACATGACAGAAAAAATAAACTGTTAAACCATTGTGTTATATTCAAACATGTCATCTGAAATGTGTGCAAAATTCAATATTTTCAAATTTGTCAGCGGTTAACAGAAGCATATTTTAGGGCGGTTTTAGGGGGGTCTGGTATCTTGCTCAGGGGGGATATGAGAATTTTTCATCACCATTTTCATGAATACTTTAGGGAACCTAATGAAACTTCAAAATATGAGTAAAAAATGCTGACCCCTCTTTTCCTCGATTTTGCTATATTGTACTGTTTTCTGAGATATGCAGTGTTAAACACATACATTGAATGAGGAAGTTCTCGGAAGGCCGGATGGCCTGTATTAAGAACCCCCTGTCCTATTAACCTAAAAAAGTTTCAAAATAACAACAACAACAACAAAATATACCACAAAATGTCAATACACAACCACCCCCCCCTCATTTACCCTGATAAAAACCAAAAAAGCCTGTTTTGTGATCAAGAATAATGCAAGAAATTACCGTGATAAATTCAATACTACATTAACTATAGTACAATAAATACGATACACAATTAAATTACTTAAGCCGTACAAGGAAAATTAGATAAAACACTAAATGTAATTTTATGAATAATATTATCGTTCACTTTGCTTTTGAAATGCTTAAGTAAATTCCACTTAATTGGGCCCGCTGTTCTTAAGGTTTTATGAGCGAAATTTGTTTTAGATTTAGGAACCTGGTAATCTTCATTATTTCTCTTGTGGTACTTGTGCAGAGTATACTTTGCCTTACAAAATACTTTTGAAATGCTTCTGGAAGTTGATTGGTAAAATGTTTCTACATAAAAGTACTTAGTTCAAGATCATAGGTATCGTAAACATTAAGTTACTTTATAGTTCTGAAAGAGAGGAGCTGAATGACTTAGGTAATGATTATTTGATACAATTCGAAGTGCCCTTTTTTGCAGCTTGAAAAGTTTATCTAAGTATGTTTTACAAGTGCTGCCCCATGCTATAATACCGTAATTAACATAAGGACGTATCAGTGTACAATATAATGAATAAAGAATATGCTCAGGTACGAAATGTTTAATTTTGTTAATGATTCCTTTACCCGTAGACATGTTTTTTGCAATGTTATCGATATGATTTTTCCATGTATAAAGTGCTCCATAGTATAATGGATGAGCGAAAAGTTTGGGTTTAACCTTTCACAAAAATGAAATATTTCCCCCCCATATTCGATACACAAAAACTTTTTGTCCAAAATTACATGAAACAAACCACTGGAAGTTGGAAAGATGCTGAAAATGCTCTACTGTGAAGTGAAACGTATAGCTTTGTTTCAAAACCCCTAATTCATCCACTTGCACAATTTTGAGAACACATCAAAAAATCATCAAAACAATCACTGATATAAGGTGTTTTTCAACAAAAGCAGTTTTTGGCGGGATGCTCATCCTACTCAAGCATCCCGCCAAAAACTGCTTTTGTTGCAAACCCCCATCAGTGATTTTTTTGATAATTTTTTGATGTGTTCTCAAAAATGGGAAGTGGATGTAAGGGGTTTTGAAACAAAGCCCTTCATATGTAGGACTGTTAAGACCCCCTTTTTCAGCATCGCTGTCAGCTTTTAAGGGATCTGGAATGAGCGTTTATGGCGTTTCGACAGTATTTTTTATGGAACATGAGAGCACCTCAGACGTATCGAATTGCATTCTGAATACGAAGCATGTCTTTCTGATATCAAATAATTTTCATTTTTGAAAATCACGATATAATACAAATTTTATGACAAATTATAAAAATTTGATATTTTTCAAATTTTGATATTTAACAGTCCTCGAAGTAAATTTTATAAATCTAATGATATATTCTTAAAGTGTATGTAGCTGGGAGGAAAAGCCGACGATCAATTGAAAATTTTGACCTTTCATATTGAAGATATGGATTTTTTCCCCAAAAGACCTAATTTTTTTTGGTGTTTTGGGAAAAAAAATCCATATCTTCAATCGTCAACATTTCATCCCTCCTACATACACGTTAATTATAAATCATCAGATTAAAAAGTTTACTTCGAGTACTGTTAAATATCAAAAATATCAATTTTAATGATTTGCCATAAAATGTGTATTACATTGCGAATTTCAAAAATCTAAATTATTTGATATCAGAATGACATTCTTCGTATTCAGAATGCAATTCGATATGTCTGATGTGCTCTAATGTCCCACAATAAATACTGTCCAAACGTTCATACCCCTTCCTTAAGCTGACCCTATATTTTTATCTGTAGCTATTTACAACTGTATATAGGCTATTGACTGGAACTGGAATGCATTTGGCTTCGCGCCCGCCCCCACCGCCTACCAAGAGCTGTGTCTGCAATAGTTATCTGTGCTGTCTATATACCACCCGAGTCACCGTACCAAGACTTGCTGATTGAACATATTTTGACAACTCTAGATACTCTAAAGTCTCAGCACCCTGAATTGGGTATAGTCATTTTAGGTGATTTTAATAGGCTCAATATTAACCCTCTGTGCAGAGCCCATTCATTAAAACAAGTTGTTGATAAACCAACACGTAACAATGCTATCTTGGATTTGATCATTACAAACCTTCAGAAGTACTATGGTACTCCTATCGTGAGCTCTCCAATCGGTAAAAGTGACCACAACACTGTCTACTGGTCACCAGTAGGGTATAGTAAGAACGGTAAATCTCACAAAAGAACAGTTAGGCCATTACGTAAACAAAGTGTGCATGAGTTTGGAAGATGGATAACCAAACATTCTTGGACTGAGGTTCTGAACGCGACATCTCCTGCTGATAAATCGAATGCATTTTATGCTACTGTCCAGGAAGCAATTGATCTTCACTTCCCCTCTAAGGTTATCAAACTACATTCTGAGGATAAACCTTGGATCACTCCTGAGATTAAGAACCTAATCAGGAAACGTCAGGTAGCTTTTGCTGAGAAGAAAATGTTTCTCTGGCGCTTTCTCCGCAATAAGGTTAGTCGTGCCATCGATCAAGCGAAGAAATTTTACTACAAAGATCGCATTCAGAACCTCAAGTCAAGTGATCCATCAGGCTGGCATAAGGGAATCCAACTAATAACCAACAAATGCCAGAAAAGGCCAATTATCTCAGTCCCTGGTGTCCAGCAAAATGATGAAAAAGCAATTGCAAGGGCTATAAATGATAATTTTGCCTCAGTCTCACAAAGTAGACCTCCAATCAACCCACAGGAGCTGCCTGCCTTCCTACCTGCAAGATTGCCACACCAGATCCAGGTATGGGATATGTACAATGCTTTGAAAAAACTGAATGTTAAAAAAGCAGCAGGACCTGACGGTCTTCCTGGGAGGTTGATTAGAGAGTTTGCCTGTGAGTTTAGCATCCCAGTAACAGATATATTCAACTCATCTTTAAAAGATGGAATGGTCCCCCAAGTTTGGAAAGATGCAACAATTGCCCCAATTCCAAAGGAAACCCCTGCTACAATCTCAAAACTAAGGCCAATCTCACTGACTTCCCTTTTGGCAAAAGTATGTGAAGGGTTTGTTGCAAATTGGGTGCTTGATGATATTTCTAGTGCAATTGACCGCAACCAATATGGTAGTATCAAAGGGTCGTCTACTTCTCATTGTCTAATTGAAATTCTTGATGTTTTCTTCAAAGGTACAGACAAAGGAGGAACTGTAGGAACCCTAGTTGTGACGGACTTCTCCAAGGCATTTGATTGCATCGACCATACTTTAGCTATACAGAGACTCTACGAGCTTGGTGTCAGAAGCGAGTTACTGCCGTGGATTATAAAATTCCTCACAGCTCGTCGTCAACGGGTGCAGTACCACTCTGCCCTGTCAGAATGGGAAACTCTCTCATGTGGTGTCCCACAAGGCACTAAGCTGGGCCCCATCACATTTCTTGGTGTAATCAACAATGCTTCTGAGGAGTCTCTGACTAAAAGCTTTAAGTATGTCGATGATCTCTCCCTTGGAGAGGTTCGTCCTGCTAAACAAGTCAGCCAGATTGGACCTGATGTTCAGGACTTGGATGCTTGGGCAAAAGACAATCATCTCAAGCTCAATCCGAGTAAGTGCAAGGTGATGCAGGTTTGTTTCATGAGGGAACCTCCGCCCTCCTAGTCTTCGCATTGCTGGGATTGAGCTTGAGGTGGTGTCTGAGACTAAGCTCCTGGGCCTGACTGTCCAGTCCAATCTTGGCTGGCAGTCTCAGGTTAACAATATGGTATCAAAAAGCAGTCGAAGGTTGTACATGCTCTCACGTCTCAAACGCTTTGGTGTTCCAACTGGTGACCTAGTCTCTGTTTATATTGGTTATGTTCGCCCAACATGCGAATATGCAGCCCCTGTCTGGCATGGTAGTATTACCAACGACCAGGCACATCAATTAGAGCGCATCCAAAAGAGGGCTTGCCGCATTATCCTTGGTGCTAATTACTCATCCTACACAGACTCCCTTGACCAGTTGGAACTCCAGGTTAAAGACCACTAATAGGCCTGGGCGATACATTGAAATACGACGAGGAACTATTTGTTTTCATGGCATTCGAAAAGACTGCATTAAAATCTCTGAAATTGATCAAGTTATATAGCCAAAAAAGTACTTTTTAGAGTTTGATGCTTCAAAATGGTACATTTTCTCTCATTATATGACATTTTTGATGTAATAGTACCACAATTCATACGCACGGCTTCGGTTTTTAGTAAATAGTCGCCCTATCATATTGTAACTTTCAGCTTCGAGGGCGCACTGTCATTTTAAGGTGTTTACGGTTCAGTGCGTTAAAACAAGAAAAGTCTCAGGTCAACCAATGTTGAATTTTTGATCATTTGGCATCTAAATCATATAGTTTCACCTGATATTGGTGACATTGAACTGTGAGAGTTCTGAATATGGGAAAATTCCACCCGAAATTAGGCATTTTCCCATTGAAACACGTGTAATACATAATTAGTGGTATTTAACCTCCAAACTTTGAATGATAGAAGACTACATCTCTGTACACAGTTTGCTCAAAAATGTGTTGAATCTGATAGGTACTCAGAATGGTTTCCACACAATATGAGGACCCACAATATGACCCTTAGACAGTGCAATAAGTATCATGTCCCCAGAACCAAAAAAAAAAGATATGGGAACAGCTCAATACCCTATCTCACTCATCTACTTAATTAGTGCATCTCATCATGTTCATATTCAGCTGGTGTGTTTAAATGTGATTTTATGACAGCATTTTTATCTTGATGTATTGAATTTGTCCCTTATAATTTGGCAGGTCCAAATATTTATGTGAAATATTTTGTTATGTTATTTATTAATTACTGTTTTATTAAATTAAATTCTTTAGTGCATCTGGGGTGTGTGTGGGGTGTGTATATGGAGGGCTGATAGTTCGGGTGTGAGTGTATGTAAGGTGTGGGGGTGTATGTAAGGTGTGTGTGGAGAAGATATAGGGGTGTGTGAGCTGTGTGACTGTGAGATTTTGCCTCAACAAGTGCAATTAATTTCTATGAGTAATTTTATGGTGTTTTCATGTATATTTTATATGTTTTTTATGTCTTTTAATGTAAACATTGCAAATGTAATATTTCATGTAATTTGGCCTACGGGCCACGAATTTGAAATAAATTTAATCTGAATCTGAATCTGAATCTGATCTTGACCATTCGTGCAATTGACTGGCATAAATTGCGCTATTTATACAATTTGTAAAAATTGCTCATGTACGTGGCTATTTGGTTATTTGTACAGATTGCACACTTTCTTACAACTGTAGACTATTCGTGCAATTGAATGACCGTAAATTGGATGAATTGATAAACCCGCGAGTTATAATCTACCAAACCTTATAAATCATCGTATTTACCCGCGTATAGGCATATAACATGTAACATATTATGCGGATTTTTTTTTTCATAACCGACCGATAAACCTGACTTCGTAGCCGATATTATAAAAGGGCTACCGTGTAATGCCCAGTCAGTGGAAAGTACATGTAGCTATAATTGAAAAAATTGTCATAAATATTAAAATAAGTAATAGATTCAAGTTGAATACGAACACGACGCAACGAAACCATATTAATATTTTCATCGAGTGTCTACAAATTAGGTGGCGTTGTTTTGAACTGTTGCTTATGACAGGGATAGATGGCGCCTTAGTTGAACTGGACCCAATCACGAAAACCATTGGCTACTCCCGGGTGGCTACTGCGAATGATATGAATTGTCACCACCACAGAACTAATTCTGTGATTGTCATAGTGCAGTCACGTCCACGGGAAATTCACCGTGACCTTTCCAGCCATAAACCCGCTTATTGAAGATTAATACATAGTAATCTATTGTCCAATGCAAATTTATTACCACCTGATAATATTAATCCAATGAGCGACCGAATTGTCCGCTACGGACGACTAATCCAATCGATAATGACGCTATTGACATGTACGACTGAGCTCCACTGATCGAGTTTTTGGGGTATTTTTCACTGAAAGGAAGCTGTTTGCTGTCATTTACTCATCAAGGCGGACCACCGTTATTATAAGGACTATGCCAATTATTTAAAGATTGACATGTAGAGAATAAGCCATACTTGATTGACAGAGAGTACTAAATTTGTACCTATGGCGGTTTTATGACACCAATCTTCCAATACGACCAAAAAAATGGCTGCCCGGTGAAGCAAAATGTGCATTGGAATATTAACACGGCGAGTTTGGATAGATGGTAGGATTTCTTTTTAATAAGAATGTATGTTCCCCCGTTATTAAAGCTTGTACCAGGTTGAAGATTAAGATATTTGGAAAAGAATAAGTAATTGAAACATAGAGCAAGTACTAAAATCGTAGCTTTTATACTTTTTGATATATGATGCTAACTAGTTCGCACTACAAATATTACTGTATCCAAATGCTTGTTAAATTACTCGCGCATGCTCCAGATGGACCAATCACAGTCGACTCAGCGAGATCCTGCCGATGTTTGCCGAATGACCAGCCGAACTTTTAATCTTCGTGTGTTCGGCACGGGATTTTAGCAAGGTCTTTGAGGTTGAATGATGTTTTGAATCTGACAACTTTCTACTCGCATTTAGACAAAATGGCAATCTACACGAAGTTTTTAAACCATGAAAATCGGTGAAGAGATAAGGAAAATAATGACATTTTTCAGCGCACATGTTTTTGATTATCGGAATTTTTAGGCAAGTTGACAATTCTGGAACATTTTGAGGTATAAATTTCATCGCAAGATTCAGAATTTCTTGGATTTTTTTGATGAATACTTTGATTTTTTTCATCATCGGAAAACTACACAGTATAACACTGTGCAAGTTTTAAGGTGTTACATTTTCGAGTTTTGTGTTACATTTAGGCCAAAGTTGGACCAAATTTGAGTAATATTTCGGATTTTCCCGTTTCTACTGCACGGAAGATCATAAGGCCGAATAAAAATAAAACATGTTTCTCGTCCCCTCCCGCTTCCTTTTTTGAGGCCGCTTCAAATTTATTTTCATTTTTTTTAATTCAGTCAAAACTTTTGAAGAAAGATGTCTTGGAAGTTGAGATGTTTTCTATAGCCTTGCTAATATGCAAGAAACAATTCTGGATGGTTCTGTGATCACTAGCGGGGCGTACCTACCAGAATAATAAAATATCAAGGGCCTCAAGCCCCTTTTCCTCCTTTTTTTTTTTTAACCCGGACGAGAAACATGTTTTTATTTTTACTCGGCCAAATCATCCTCAGACACGCTCCAGAAGACATGCAAATGCATGGAGTACAATACCAATCACCTGTTTAACTGGTATTGATCAAAGTAATTCTTTGTACTCCATGCATTAGCATATCTTATGGAGCGTGTCTGGAGGATGATTTGATTCACGCCGGGAAGTGCAGGGCAGCGTGAGTGAACACGGGTCACTGAATTAGCATAAAGGTCACACAAAACAGCTTCTGCGCAAGCGTGGTAACCTCACAGTGAAAAGTTTGACCTTACAAAGCTGTCGAGTATTTAGATACAGCGGTATAGTGTGTAAGTTCGTAGTGGTTCGTCCACTATAACAGGCCATCGACACTGAATAATTTGCATAACAAAATGACCCGTCTCCTCTGCAGCCAATTTGGTTCCGCTCCATCGAAATCAAGCTGGTTACGGAGGAGACTACCCTCTTTTGTGTTTGTTCATTTGTGTATGGAGAGCCCTTCTTGGAGTCCGTTTGGACTTAGGCTATGCTCTCAGCTAGAGTCCGACGCTGCATTGTACTAGAAATACCTTTACTGTGAAATCGCTATAGAGCCAACCGGGAACACGTATTCGTTTTGAAAATATAGCATTAAAATTAGTATCACCCTTGTGGCCCCCGTGCAGTGGAAAACCTTAATTCTTTCATTAAAAAGAAATGAAAATTAAAAAGAACACGGATCTACATGTGCACCTATAAAATGAGCACAGCAATTTGTCTCAAATATGAATGAATTTTAAGAAACATACGGGCTATGATGAACATTGACCTGACGCCATGATAGTAGGATCTATTAGTCGTTTTATATACAATGTATATACCGTATTGTCATAATACCAATATTTGTCATAATATATAATGAGTAATATTTAGCAACGTAAATGTGCAGTTCACATGCACAAACGAATACTGATCTTTATGATATTCAGGTTTGTGTACATCCCATATAACATGTCACATAGGATCAGGAGGTCATACGTGTTGACCTTCATCTATTGTATTTGTTCATTTGTGTATGGAGAGGATACACGCCATTAAAACTCCATCAGTATTAGGGCGTAGTTCAGTGAACTCACCGGATTGCTATTCCAAGTACTTTGATAATACAGATAATATGTATTAATGGGTCGAGGCGATTGCATTGAAAAACATAATAAATTATTCATAACAGTTACGTAATCAATCGATAGTGCGGACACATTTCATTTGCAAACCACCAAAATTTGTGATCTTTTAGCGTTGGAAAAGAAACCACGTGAATAGAGTGCCCTCTCAAGAATATCAACTCTCTGGTTGAGATCGATTCCATTTCGGATCTGCCTCCGAATAGACTTCATGCAACTGAGGCGGCAACCCGGGGCATCAACCGAACAACTGTTCTTCACGGACCGACAACGTAATAGGACTTGCAAGACAATACTCCTTGAATCTCAAGTTCAGTAGTTTTCTGTCAGGAAGGAACAGGCATTTCAAATCATCGCAGAAAGACAAACAGAGCCAGAGCTCTATCACACGCAATTTGCAGGTAAGTGTTCCATTTCACAATTTTTTTGTGTCAGTTCCTGCAGAACTGACACCTTTAGTACAGGTTTGACGATCACGTGACAATTCGAATCATCATATCGAAATATCACGTGCTCTGTAAAAATATCAATATCGATATCGATACTATTCGTCAATTCAGCCCCAAACCAAATCGCCCACATGCCAATTCGAACCCTGTATATTGATGTACAAAAAAAGTTGGCCAAATTTAACTATTTCGTGATTTTCTCCATAACCGTTGTTTTTACACCAAATCTGTATATTTAGATGAATTGATGTCTTGCATTCGGTCACAAACCAAATCGTTGTACTTTGTGCAATAACCCTCTATCTTTTAAACCAAATATCCTAAAGAGTCGTGCGATATGTCGAACTTTTCCTCTGGTCATAAAGAACAAAACAAGTCAGCGTTCGCGTATCTGTACGTAGTCGCAGTTTGTGGCCCTCACAACACGGGCTTCCGGTCCTAGGAAATGGAATATTACTGATAAATATATAAAGATGTAAACCAGTTTAAGTTACAAATAAAGAAAAGTCTAATAAAAATTACATCTAATATTTAGGGATTATTTAATGACCTCACCCACCCCCCATCTCCACTCCAACTATCAATTTCTTGTGTGGACTGTGGAATGTCTATATGAAATGTTATAAATATTTATATTGGAGTCTTTCTTTGCATGTTCTTCTCCTCTTTCTTTTTTTTCTTTTATTTGTTAACTTTGTGTAATTGTATGTTGTAACTTAAGGCAGTGTAAGGGTGCTCGCTTCAGGCCTTTGGGCCTTTTGAGCATCTCCTCATTCAAATGTTGTGTCTTTTATATTTTGTATGTTGATTTGAATGAAAATAAAATGATGATGTATGATGATGATGATGTACATCATTTCCTATAGAGTCGTGAGATATGTCAAACTTTTCCCTTGGTCATAAGGAACAAAAAAAGTCAGTGGTCGCATTATCTGTAGGATCATTGGTTCACTTTTTTTATATTTTTAACCAAATATCCTAGAGAGTCGTGCCATATGTCAAATTTTTCCTCTGGTCATAGGAACAGAAAAGTCAGTGGTCGCATATCTGTAGGATCATTGGTTAATGAGATATAGTCACTTTTTTAAGTTTGTGCACTTAACCCTCTATCTTTTAGACCAAATATCCTCGAGTCGTGCCATATGTCGAATTTTTCCTCTGGTCATAAGGAAAACAAAAGTCAGTGGTCGCATATCTGTAGGATCATCGGTTAATGAGATATAGTCACTTTTTTGTACGTTGTGCACTTAACCCTCTTTTTTTTTTACTTCTGGATATCATTTGGAGTCAAATGATTTTTCATTTTAAAGCTTATGATATATTTTCTAAACACGAAATAAAACAAAATTGACCGCCAGCCGACCTTACAGCTGTTTCGAGATGGACGGTCACATATATTCATTAACATATTAAATCGTTTATCCCTTTTGGTCAATATCGAATTGGTTTGTGGCTGACTTAGCTTGGGGCCAAATGCATGAATTGGCATATGGCCAAGTCAACTGTGGACGAATTGATTTGGCCGAATCGACCTGCTTCCATGGCCATGCTGATACCAGGAAGTGCCGAAAAATTACGTACTTTTACAAGGCAAAAAGCAACTTTTCTAGGCATTGTTGACATGGTGCCTTCGCCCAAAAAGGTTTCCTACTATAAAGACCTAACTTTTGAGATGGTTTGTATGTTTGAAGGTGCAAAATTAACAATAAGCTTAAAATCATTTTGCAAGTTTTGCAAGTCATCATCAACGACTTTGACAGATGACGTCAGACACTTATCTCTGTCTTGATAATATCGACATGAACGCTGTTTTACTTAGCCTATATCTGGTGGCAGCAGCATTTTTCCGGCGGATAATACACGGGGGGAACTGACGGTGTCCATCTTTTTTTTTCTTCTTTCTTTCTTTGTCAGTTTTTTGTATTTTATCAGTACTTGGAGCTGGTGGGGAGAGAAAGCATTTAAATACATTCAGGGAAAAATGCAACTCGAACCAAAGATGAAGGCTCCATTTCAAAATCAAAATTACAAAAAAAAAAAAAAACCCAAACAAAAAACACCAGACAATGAGCAGGTTCAAAGACCCACAGAAGGAAGATGACAAAACAGAGTCCTGACCCTATCCGAATACTATTTTGACCTTTACACAAATAAACCACCAGCCCCCTTCTTCATCACATACAATATTTTTATAAAAACATCCAGCATGTCCAGTGTTAATTAAACAAAAATCTTTTTGTATTGCGCTGGTATAGGAGTTACAAGGGCCTGATACTTTGCTGATATCGAATGATGAAATTCGCCATCTTCCTCCTGTGAAAAAAATTGAAGAATAGAAGGCTGACGTTGCGCCAAAACACGCACGCCTATGTAAGTGTATAATTAGGCCTATTTAATGATAAAATGAACTACCACTAAATGTTCTTGTCAGTGCTGCAGTGCAAAACTTCTCTTTAACATTACATTAAAATAATAGTTACATTGTAAATTGGAACTGACACCAATTTTTTTCAGGAATACTTGTTTTATGTGAATTTATTATTTGATGTGAATAAGCGGCGGGTGGGGCCGGGGGGCACTTCAATGAGAAATGGATATAGGTGTATGGGTCATTGGGTGAGAACATGTTTTTTGGCATTCGGTGAGAGCAAAATGTACAAAATATGGAGTCATTGGGTGAGAGACGGACCATGTGGATCTAAATTAGGCCAGGGAGGCGTTGGGTAAGAATGACCTTTTTTTAAATGGGGTCTTTGGGTGAGAGCCAAAAGAAGCATCGAAAATTGAATTTTTAGTTCTAAATGGTTTCAAAAAGTTACAAAATCAGTGATAGATGACTCGTTCCTGTTCAAATGGAAATAAAAGTGTCTTTGGGTGACAGATCGAAAGGAAAAATATGTGGACTTTGGGTGAGAGCATGTGCTCAGTGGCGTAACTTTGGTTCAGGGTGCCCGGGGGCGAAAGTAGATCGGGTGCCCCTGCATGGTGCAAAGCAGTAGAGTAGCTAGTGGGGGGGGGGGCAGAGTGACCCCCCACCCCGGAGAGAAAAGTGCTCTTCCGACAAAATGAAAGAAAATCAGGAAGGCAAAGGAAAAGAAAAGGGGCTAGAAGGGGCCTATTTTACACCAAAATTCATCCCGATCATGGGCCGGCCAAAATAGTGCAAATATACAAAAATTGTTTCCGATCAAATTAATTTCATTTTTCAATGAACTTCATGTTAACAAAAAATGTTTTCATCTTCTCCAATGGCTTTACTTTTGAAGATTTGTCACCGTGAGCTGCAGTGACGTAGCTAGAGGCTGTGGCGCCCGGAGGCAAGAATACAAAATACCCCCTAGCTCTTCCTAAAACAATTCCACTAATTTGGTATAATCAAGTTGAATTTCGGTTTTTCAAATGATAACTTATGGTGCACCGCGCGCGAAGCGCGGGAAAAATTTTGTGTTGGAGGCACCCAAATGAAGATTAATTCTCTCAATGCATGGTGGGTAAAGGTTTCCACTTCTTTCCTTTAACAAAGTATTATCGTGTCGAAATGGTGTCCGGGCCTGGCCAGGGTGCCCCTTAGCCCGGGTGCACGGGGGCGCGCCCACTCAGAGCCCATAGGAGTTACGGGTGAGAGCGATGCTGAAAAAGGGGGTCTTAACAGCCCTACATACGTGTCACCTCCAAAGTTGGAGTGCCCCCCCCCCCCATGGGGCACGCCTTAAATTTTCCACGGGAATGTCCCCCTAAAAATCCTTAGAGAAGAAAAAATTAAACAGAAATTGCCCTGTGCATCTTCCTTTTTAGCTCAATAAACACCATGTTTTGGGCCAAAATATAGGGTGAAATAATTATTGCAAAATTTTGCAATAGACCAGTATTATGTCACAATTATTCACCTTCATTAAGGAATCTGTTTAGCAACGTTAGTCACGCATTTTTTGTGGGAGCTGAGAGTACACCAGACATATCGAATTGCATTCTGAATACGAGGAATGTCCTTCTGATATCAAATAATTTAGAAATTTAGAATTTTGAAATTCGCGATATAATACAAATTTTATGACAAATTATTAAAATTTGATATTTTTTTACTTTGTGATATTTAGCAGTCCTCGAAGTAAACTTTATCTACCAAAACACGTTTCAAAACGTAAAAAGGGGCCAAGTTTAAGAAATCTTTCCTGTGTGGCTTTTCACCCTTTTAAACTTGGTCCCATTCAATAAAGTGGTACCGTAATAACATGAAGAATGAGTCCTAATTTCTACATGCAACGATTAGGTTTTAAGACTGTTCGAAAGCGGTGCAATATGACGTAGGCTATGTATTATCAAAAACATTTGAAGGTTTATGTTTCATTATATTGCGTGTTCATAAAGAGTAGTAGAGTATTATATATACTTAGCAAATTGACTGTCTGTCAACCTGTTACATATTATAGGCCCTACATCTGTACATAAGGCCGCAGGATCGCACAATACACGATGAAGAATTTAACAAAGTGAGTATTTGCTACTTTTGCTTAAATCAAAATACATTATAACGTCTTTACGGAAAAACTTCAATCAAGCACGAACATTAGTTAATTTACTCTACAAAATGAACACTGACAACTAAGAAAACAAACAAGTAGCCTAAAGATGACTTCGTATGGGTCTTTAGAAACTTTCATAAATGGGACCAAGTTTAAAAAAGGGTGAAAAGCCACACAGGAATTATTGTTTAAACTTGGCCCCTTTTTACGTTTTGAAACGTGTTTTGGTAGATATTAATTCTTTTTTTGAGGTAAAAAGATATTGCGCGGTAAGTGGTTCTTTGTAGCCATGCGAGGCGAAGTAGTTGGATATCCATATTTCGCGGTTAGCAGTTCTTTGTAGCCCTGCGGGGCAAACTTGTTGGATATCCATATTTCGCGGTTTGTGGTTCTTTGTAGCCCTGCGAGGCAAACTAGTTGGATATCCATATTTCGCGATGAGTGGTTTTTTACAGCTTCGAGGGGCAAACTAGTTGGATATCCATATTTTGCGGTTAGCAGTTTTTGTAGCCCTGCGAAACCTGTGTTCGATATCCTCATTTCGCGGTTAGTGGTTTTAAACGACCCGTAACCACCCCAATCAGCTGCATGGGGTAAAAGAATTATTAAAAAAAATAATAGCTGAACCCTATAGTTCAGCCAGGGACTGGAAACGACATATTGATGACTATATAGAATGTATTCAATAAACCCAAGCGGAACGAGAGCTGCTAAGTAACCGCTATCCGAACCATAAACACATGCATTATCAGACAACGAGTGTTCCATTTCCTCATAGCTTCTCACGTTGTACACACGTCAGTCGAATTTGGCGGTGTTGGTTTGTTAGCCCTCCGAGTTATAACATCGTTCACTTTGTGTTGAACATTTTATGTGGGCCGCACTGTAATAACATAAAGATCATTCTGATCAGTGTGATGATATCATTTCAAGAGGTCACTTCCCGATTAACATGATTAAGCTAAACAGCCTATGTGGAAGAATTTGATGCATGAGCATTGAGCAACCACATCAATGATGTAGTAATGAATACCCTCTATTGTTATCGGATTAATTTTTACGACCTTCGATTACATGGGAGTAGCAACGAGGACACGGTGTTTGATTTCACTCACATAATAGATCCGGCAATATTGACCTTCATCCAGCAAGGATCAGTCAAGCACTACAGTGACCAAGCACGAAAGGTTTCTTGTTATCTCTTCAAGTGTTTTTACCTTAGGTCTATAATCATAATGCAGGCCTAAATCCCGGGCCTAAATTAAGTGTACTGTTCGAGTAGGAGGATTTGTTTGATATTATTCTTGATTTTGAATAATATTATAGTACCTGTTTGTTTCCATATATCGGTTATTAAAATTACAATTCACCACATACACATTCCAGTTTGCGAGAGGTTTATAATGAATAAATGAATAGGTGTTATTATATATTTCGAATTATAATTATTTAGGGAGAGTGTTTTAGGATTTTGTTAGAAAAGGGATGATTGTTGATCATGTTTATTTTATTGTTGTATGTATTTTCCTGTCATTTCCTGCAAACCTAATAAAGATATTTTGATAATTGAAAATAATTTATCATCAATCGTAGAGGTTGAAAGAGTCAACAAGCGTCAGAAATTATAATTTGCCATGGAACTTCGGTCATATTTTATTTGAAATATAACTGGATGTTAGGGTCTGCATGCATGGTATGCATAGTATGATGATATACAGACACTGACCTTTCCCTAAAACTATTAAGCAGCAAGTTGTGTATCACACCCATCATGGGTTCGAACCCCTTTATTGTATTTTATTGTTAAACCTGAATAGCGTGATTACTTTTGAATGAGCGGCAGCACACATATTTTGTTTGAGGAAAGCTGGATCTATCTCCTTTTCCTCACATCTTCTCTGTAGTACAAAGCTGTCTTTTTATCTAGTGTTTAGACAATGTTTACCCAATGAATGCATTTTGTTGAATGCATTTGAGTAGTCTGCCATATTTACGGGATGATATGCCTCTATTGATTCTATAGAATTTAAGTATGATATATTTTCGATGGTAATATATTTTCACTTTCAAAGTTTGTAGTTTTCATAATTGCAATTTCTGAATATTATATAAAAAGCGGGAATAAGTCTATAAATGTAAAAGTATCGGATCATTTTGAATGTTAATAAATACGAAACGCCGGCGGTAGACACCAGCGATATCAGGGATTGCCGCGATTCTTGCAGTAGCTTTTATGAATAGAATACAATAGTGGATACAATAGCGGATACAATAGCGGAACAATAGAGCTCTCTTACGGGCAAATAAACCTCGTCGCGTTTTGCTCAATTTCACTTCTTTTTCATGAACTAACCGTTATTTCATTAAGTAACCGTTATTTTTAAAACTTGGCAAACCCTCGACGCGAGGTTTTAATAAATCTAATGATATGTACTTAAAGTGTATGTAGCTGGGATGTTTTTGGGAAAATCCATTTTTGATATTTAAAAATATCAAACATATCAACTGTTTAATAAATAAATAACATGGAAACGGAAAATCACAAGCTAACCAGAAGAAACTAAAAAAGAAAATGTAAGAAGAGACAGATTTAGATAAATAAATACCTTTTCAATGATTCTACATGTACCTGTTCAGAAATTCTTCCTGTTATAGTGACCGCCCCCATTTACTCATCTAGCGGGTATCCCGCTAGTAATGATAAAATAATAATAAAAACATTATATTATTATCATTATTATTATTATTATTATTATTATTATTATTATTATTATTTTTATTATTATTATTATTATTATTATTATTATTATTATTATTATTATTATTATTATTATTATTATTATTATTAATATTGTTATTGTTGCTGTTATTGTTATTATTATTATTATTATTATTATTATTTCTCAGATACCAAAGAGTTGTATTTTTATTGTTAAGAGTCCAGTCATTCGATCTGACCAGTCACCATGAATGCAATTCCGGTGGTGACGGTGACCTTCATGTTACTTGCATGGCTGCACACGACAACCGCACAAGGTATTTATGGGATCTACAACAATTGGACAGGACCATGCGCACAAGAAATTGAATCGCCTCACATATTAGCGGCGCTCTTCATATTTCATACCGGGCTTTATCCCGTAACTCTAGTCTGTATACCTTGACTTATGTAGACAGTGGCTTATAGACAATAAACTTTCTTTACACCTTGGAAAGACGGAGTGCATGCTATTTGGTACAAAAAAAAACTCAGGAAAGTTAATTCATTTTCTGTTTCTTGTGGTGGTCAGAAAATAACATCCTCCAAGGTTGCAAAACATTTGGGGCCGGGATTTGGGGGTGACCCTTGATGAAACACTGAATGGGGAGTCAATTGCTCAAGATATTATTAAAAAGGCTAGCGCACGGTTGAGGTTCTTGTGTAGACAAGCTGGTAATTTAAACTTAACCACTCGTAAGATACTTTGCAATGCCCTTATTATGTGTTATTATGATTATACATGCTCTTCATGGTATTCCTCTCTCTCACAACATTTTAAGAACAGGCTGCAAACCATGCAAAATAAAGTTGTGCGGTTCATTTTGGATTTGGGACCTCGTGCACACATTGGTCAGGCAGAGCGGAACAAAATTGGTTTGTTGTCTGTTCATGATAGGGCGATTCAGTTGTAACTGAATCAAGTTTTTAAAATCTTCCATGAAAAAGCCCCGGTCTATCTAAGTGCCAATTTTACCCGTACAAAATCTTTGCATAACTACGGTACCAGGGATAGCTCATACAATTTTGTTGTTCCAAGAAACCACGGTAATGTTAGTCACACCTTTTTTTATAGTGGCATCAAACATTGGAATTCTTTACCAAATTCCATCAAACAGATCAACAATTTGACCCAATTTAAAAAAACCGTCAAAAAACATCTGATGGATCAAGCCATAAGAACTGAGCAGAGATCTTTCATCAGGTATTGATGGGGTTTGATCTTTTTCCTTTTGGTCGTTATTTATGTGCAATATATGGGATTTGGGTGTTATTTATTTATTTTATGTGCAATATTTTGGGTTTGGGAGTTATTTATTTATTGGGAGTTATTTATTTATTTATTTATTTGGTTCTGTTGCCTGATCTGCTTGTTTCCCCCAATTCTTTTTTTTTTTAAGGACCCCAATGGAAATAAGCCTCAATTTTATTGAGGCTTTTTGGGCTATCCTTGGTACTCGTCTGGTGTTTACTCCATAATCCATACATTTCGTTGCTATATCTGGTTTTTCATGAAATAGACAACATCTGGTATGTATTTATAAATGTATCTTTTTATCATATGTGCTGTAATATTTTTTATGCGAGTACTGAATAAATATGAATGATGAATGAATGAACCTTCCTCGAAAAAGAAATTCAGAATTATTGTTTTTTTTAAATTTATCTCTAAATGCAATGATGAGAAGTATATAAAACTAAAATTTTCTGAAAGAAAATGGTGTAAGGAATCCAACTAGCATAACAGATTCCTGCAAAAATTAGCAGTTTTTGAGAAAATCTCATTTTTTTTTACTTTAGGAAGGTATACGGACTATAGTATTGATTTGTTTCATGAAATAGATGCATTTGTAGGATTGATGATTAACTGATTTTAATTATAAAATAAAAGCTTTCACCGGTACCAATTTCGTGCTCAAGTTTCATACTATTGCCTGTTAGATTTTTTTAAATGTATTTATTTCCTAAGATAGAAAGGGCAATAATAGAAAGTGGAAATCACTAAAGTATCAATTTGAAAAATATTTGATCCAGTTGCAGTGATGTATAGCTACCATAGGCGTAGATCGGGGGGGGGGGTAAATCCTCCCAATATCTGGCCATATATTTGGCCATTTACCCCCCCCGTGCCAATTTATTCCACTTGTGCACTATATTTCATCAGTTTAGCTTCAATATGGCAAAATTTTCGCGCGCGCATTTGTACCATAAACTTACTCTGTCGCCAAAAGGTGCTGAGTTCACTATACTTCAAGACATTTTTCCCAACCCCATCACCCATCCCCCATGTCAAAAAGAAATCTACGCCACTGATAGCTAATTACATGTCAAAATCAAACGGATTCAAGGGTTTATGGTATAAGACGCTTTATTTGTAGCTCATGCTGCTATAATCATACTCTTGAAATGGCTTTACAGCAATCATAGATAAAGTTCATCAACGGATTCGGCAGTAGACTTACCACTTAAGATCAGAATGACCAAAATTAGATCGAGTATTGCAAGTCAAAGGTCTTGGCAAGTTAAATTGATCATTAAATCTTGGAATGTCATGTTACCTTATTTTATCCCCGGCCCGCATCCTGCTCTCAGTCAGGACACTGGTTATGCACAAAATTAATACTAGTGTTGGTTGTCTTGGTTTTCTCTTGTTTGGTTTGGTTTGTTTTGTTTTTTCGCATAAGGGTAAACGCCCCTAAATTCCACTTCGTCACGGAGCCGAGGACGTCGGCCCCAACTGCTTGCGCCTCGAGCTTGAGAACTCACTAGCTAGTATAACTGTTCCCCTAATGATGCTTGTCCAACATCGTCTCCGGCGTACTTGAGAAATTGTTATGCCGTCTCTATCGCTATTTCGCCCAAGACAGTGAAATATCATTAGGCTCCGCTCACTCCACACAAATAAAGACACCGATCGAGCTAAAATCGTGTTTCTGTGGAACTCAAAACAAATTTGTAATTTTATGTACCCTTGTGTTGCAATCCGACTGAATAAAAACTTTTAACCTGATTCTGTATTATGAAAGCTGGTTCCTGACATACTTACGTTATATATTGGCAGATTCTTGCAACCCTCTCACCGAATTTCCATGTGCCGATGGACTGTCATGTGTGCCACAAATCTACCGTTGTGATTTCCACATAGACTGTGCAGATAACAGTGACGAATATGATTGTGCATGTCGCTCAGATACTGAGTTCCAGTGTGAAGCAGGTGGTTGTATCGATATTGCATGGAAGTGCGATGACATTTCAGATTGTTTTGACGAAAGTGATGAAGCACAACATGTTTGTAACGTCACTACAGGTATGGTCATCATCACCACCCGGTACCGTCACGACTATACCACACATACGCATGATTATGTGTCCTTTCCCGTGTTTACCCGAAAGTTTAAATTTATTTGGCGTCTCATTTCTAATACACAAAATAAAGCCTAAGTTAATAGTCTTTCTTCCTCTAAGTCTGCATTTATCAGCCTTTGTTCTAGCTTTGTATTTTTAAACAAATGTCTATATCACACTTGGCATTGAAGGGGCAGATGATGTACATTATTTCTGAACTTCTGAAGTAAAAACACAAAACATGAATGACCAAGGAGCATTATGATAGGCTATATGGTAGTGGTTTGACGTACCCCCGCATTTCAGCCAGGAGGGATATGGAGGTATGCCGTGACAATGGTTGCACGGGGTTAATCTCATTATCTCCTCATGTAGCCAGTTTAGCCACAGATATTGGAACACATATCTGTGGTTAGTCGGAATAGGAAATCCATACGGTTAGCCAAGATATGCATATAAATTATTTATCCAGTACAGTCATAAAAGACTGGCCCCTGTTTTATTTGTCAAAGCTGGTGTGTCCTTATAATCCTCCATTGAGATCAGCGTTACAGAACCTGCAATAGTGATAAACCATCTAACTCTATACAACCTATGACAGATCTTTCTCTGATCATGCCCCTAAGAGCGAGCGGGAATGTAATGCAAATCACTGTCAGAGACTCGATGACGACTTCACAATTATTCAAATCGTGGCTTAAACCCACTTGTTCAAGCCTTTCTTGTTCACTTCAAGTTTAGTTTTATGTGTGTTTGCACTCGTATATAGACTGTATTACTTAAAAGAGTTTTTTTATTAACTTTGTATTGGTTTTATTTTTGGCTTGTTCAGCGCTACGAGACCTCCTGTTTTATGTGCTATGTAAGTTTTCCTGTACCCGTTGAGTTCCAACCTTTTACTGGTGAAAAAGTTTATCGATCCTAAAGCAACATATATTCTTGTATTCATTTCTTCAAGTTGTGAATGAATGTGATTCAGATCCTTGTCAGAATGGAGCCGCTTGTGAGGATGGTGTAGACTCCTACACGTGCGTATGCACGTCAGGATGGACTGGTGACAACTGCGAACAGAGTAAGGATACTATAAAATTAAGATTGCTGAATCTACTAGTCACTGAGGTATACTATGATCAGCTCGTAATAGATGGGACTTATGACATTTGGATTTGCGTACACACAGTTGGGCGCAGACCTAAGCGCAAACTGGGCTTTGCATTTTGCGTGACTGACACGTGTTATTGTGAATTAAAGCAAGGCGTAAGTTTGGACTTTTAAAGCTTTTTGATAAAAAAGGGTTTAAATTTGGGGAAGAAAGTTCACTTGTCACAGAATTGCCCCCCTCTGAAAAAAGTCCACTTTTTCAAAATCAGCACCCTCCTCCCCAAAAAAATCCTGGCTACGGGCCTGCATTTGATCTTGTTGCTGTTTTGTTCTGGGAAAAGAGTGCAATGTGCGAGCTGTAGAGGTGTAGTCTTGAGGTAACATTTCTGTTTACAACAATTTTATGGTAAAATTTCTTCTAGGTATCAACGAGTGCTCGTCACGCCCTTGTCAAAACCGTGCACGCTGTGTTGATGCGGTTAATATGTACAGTTGTATTTGTTCAAGTGGATGGGAAGGAGCCGACTGTGAAATAGGTAAGAAAGGCTTCTTTTGCCGTCAACCCTTAGTCGTTCCGCCAAATCAGAGTGTGTCGATATCCTGACAAATGTCAAGTGCATATGTAGATGTACAAGTAGTGTGTGGATTCGGCAACAATACTCTATATATTGGCTTTGTCTGTTGCCTTTCCTCGTTATTGTCAGTAAGTGGTGTTTAAATAAATAATAATAAATATTTCAGAGTTTCAACAAACGCGTATGGCAAGCTAAGCGGCTCATTACGTGGAGATGCCTACGCGTAGCTTATTTAAAGCTACGTGCAGCTGTTTGACCAATCAAAATAGTCAATTTAATCACGTGGTCGGGTCGTTAGCTGCGCGTGGTATAGTGCTAGGGATCCTCTTTCACAATTATTATATCGTGTAATTAATTTACGGAATTAGCATAGATAACGAGCGGGTAAGGAGGCCAAATCACAGCACGTGCACATGTCGCTAATGCCTGGCTAAAATGACACAAAGCATATTTATTTAGTGTTTCCAAGTGTATACCGTGTTAGCCGTGCAGGGGATATGAAGGTCAAACAACAACTACTAGGCCTACTGATGTAAAGCGCTGTGTAAAGATATTGCAGGGAAGGCGATATCACATGCCACTGTGTAAATATGGAGAGAGTAATGGGTCATCATTTTCTTCGGAACGGGGGGGTGTCCTAAATTTACAAAAGTCGGCGTCAATAAAATTGCGACCCTCACTATTTCGGCATCAAAAATGCTATGACCCCCGGCTCCCACCACCGATACACCTTACCCCCTTAACAGGCTAAAATTGTATTGAAATCAGTCTTTTTGAATACAATAAACCAGGGATATGAGACAAACACACTATCTGTAGTCATCTTGTGACTCCCTACATTTGGTCATTATCAATTTATGACCACCTCCCCTTATTTTCTTTCCAAAAAAGTATGACCCCTATATTTGGGACCCCCTTCCGAAGAAAATGATAGCCTCCTAAATATAGAACAATCATCAGTCTGTTCAGATATTACTTTAATAGCACCTATACCATTTTTTTGCTGATATACTACAGATATTTTCATTTACAAAAATTAACAACGTAATATTTGTGAGAGAGGATGTTTACATCAGCTCCACGTGTTTAAAACCGTGAATCTGATTGGTTAATAAGCTGCTCGTAACGAGAAAGAAGCTACGCGTAGCAGTTCCACGCTTTTGGACCCCTTGGCTTGCCATAAACGTGCACTAATATAGAGATGATGTTTTAAAGGAGCCGTGGGTTTTTTATTATTATTTTATTTTTTATTTTTTTGTTAAAGCTGTGAATGAATGTGATTCAAATCCTTGTCAAAATGGGGCTATTTGTGAGGATGACGTAAACTTCTACACTTGTGTATGCGCGTCAGGTTGGACGGGTGATAACTGTGAACAGGGTAAAGTATGCTATCATCATATGTGATGCGATCAAGCAAAATCAGTCGGAACTCGGAAATATTGATTTTGAGATATAGCCCTACAAAGGAAACATTTCCTTTTGTTTCCTATTGTTTTGGAAACTCTTTAATTGCTCATATCTTTGGAACTGGTTGTACAATTTCAATGAGGTTTTCTGCAAAATCCAGATTTGTAATTGCTTTTTACCATCCTATAAGAAACTGAAAATTTAATACTTCCGAGTTCCGGCTGATTTTGCTTGATCGCATCACATATTACGATTGCTCAATCTAGTCACTGAGCTAACTGGGAAGATTCAAACTTACAAACGTTATTTTTTGAGTTCACGATAAAATTCCTATTTATGATTCCTATGATATGCACACAGGATTGTGGGTCCTTTTCTCAATGTTAAAGTTTGTTTGGCGTTTTATTTCTTACATAAAACAAAAGCCTACGTTAGTAGCTTTTGTTCTGAGCCTGTATTAATGGGCTTTGTTTATTGTATTTGTTTCATCAAATGTCCATTGCACTTAGGTAACGGTGTAGATGTAAAAACACAACACCAATACGGCCAATTGTTGCGGAGCAAGTATAGTATATTATATGGATTGACAAAAACCCTCTTTTTTAATACGAGTGACAGTGAGTCCTTTGAAATATTTTTGTGATAGTAGGCTACATGTAGTAAGGGCTTGAAGACCCGATTGACGACAAAGTATAGGGCTACATGGTTCCCGCTACATTCCAACTGGTCTAAATGTTTCTAAACCCAAATTCATTCTTGTATTTATTTCTTAAAGCTGTGAATGAATGTGATTCAAATCCTTGTCAGAATGGAGCTATTTGTGAGGATGACGTAAACTTCTACACTTGTGTATGCGCGTCAGGTTGGACGGGTGATAACTGTGAACAGGGTAAGTATTTCTAATCGACTAGTCACTGAGCTAACACTAGTATTTTTGTGTTTAAATTCACCATAAAATATATACGTACAGGAGATGGATTCTAGATAACGATAATAATAATAAAATCATCATCATCACTGCAAACAATTCTATGAATAATGCAATGTGCAAAGTAATAGAGTATACGAATGGTGTTGCTTTGTAATTATATTCTTACTCTTAATTGTATGTGCCCTTTGATCGAAGAAGGAAGTTAAGGAGGCACACCACTAAATAATCGTCCCATTGAAATACACGTAGAAATACAAGAAAGTAAACTCGTTTTTCTACCCTTAGGCTTAAAGTTGAGAAAATGTGTTATGGATTTTCTGAAAGTATAAAGTCTGAATTAAATAAAAATTTAGTTTTTTTGTGACCAATCTAGATGAACTTTTGTCAGTGTTGTAGTCGAGTCCTCGTCATCCGAGTCCTTGGTGTCCGAGTCCGAGTCCCTGCCAATTTTTGATGTCCGAGTCCGAGTCCTCAATGTTCGAGTCCGAGTCCTTATGTATCAAATTCAAGCCCTGGGTTTTCACCAATACTTTATCAACGTAGGCCTATATATAGACTAAATACATAATTTGCAAGTCCAACCTAGCATGCCTAGTATTGTTTTGGTGCTGTGCAATAATTATGCGGAGCCCAGGAGGTGTGAAATTGCAAGAAATGCTTATCCCCTGATCCCCCCTCCCGGCCTGCTAAAAATATTTGCACCCCCTTTGCACATGCCATTTTTTGGGATCCCAATTTACAAACCTTTAATGGTTTAGATATATATCTATGTTGCGAGCGCATCGAGCAGGGAAATTTGCATATAAATGTAAGCATTTTCGTACTGTTTTCTAATCCTTTTAGAGCGTTTTATTTGAAAAGTGTCCCATATGATGTGCCAAAAATTGTTTGTTCCCCCCTCTCGGTTTACCAAAAATTGCTTCCACCCTCCCTTTCGATTGGCCAAAAAATTCTGACCCCCAATTTTACCTCCCCCATGCTCATAATTTTTGCTCAGCCCCTTAGGTAGCATACCTTGGAAACAGAGTACAATCACAGGCTCAGAGTAACTTATTAGGCTTGTGTTTTAAAGAGGCAAAAGATGCAATATGACAATCAAAATATGACGTCACTACCAAACTTCAGGTGCCAAACTTTAAATATGTTGGATCTGGCTGTAGGCCTATGCAGTATTATTCCGGGGGGGGTCACTCATACTGATGTAAAGGTCGTACGGGTATGACCGTATGTGTGGCGGTCAAGGGTCCCTTTTTCAGGCTCCCATGCAGTTCCTTAAGACCCACATTTGCATTATGCTCCAGTTCATTGAGCCTATAACACTAAATTGTAGCTCTTTAGCTCAAATTTGGAAACATTTTGAATTTGTTAGCTCCAAAGCCTGTAATTTGGCCCAATTTCAGTTCACAGACCTCCACAAAAATGTTGAAATTTCAGTTCATCAAGCCCCTATTCCCGGCCCCTATTTTGCCCCCAAATCAGTTCTTAATTCCCAAAGTTCGGCACCGCACACCCCTACCAAAATGTAACTTGAGTGTCCCAGGATATTATTATTCATGTACATTCTAGACTTGCGTCTAACAAAGCAGTCATGTCAAAACAAACGATTATGATTAAAATCTATTTAACCAATTAAAGATATAGGCTTACTGAAAGCAATCTTGCTTTTTGGTTGTACTTTTATTTACAAACTGAATTTATTTGCATGCAAAATTACTTAAATTAATCACATGATGTGATCATTGATCAAGCATAAGAAGTTTATAATGAACGAAAATAAAAGACCTAAAAAGACCCTATTTTGCCGGACTCGAGGAGGACTCGAAGCCGAGTCCCCGAGTCCTTGGGGTCCGAGTCCGAGTCCGAGTCCGAGTCCTTAGCTTCCGAGTCCAAGTCCGAGTCCGAGTCCGAGAAAAAAGGACTCGAGTCCGGACTCGAGTCCGAGTCCGAGTCCCGAGTCCTCCAACACTGACTTTTGAGCTACAATTGCGCCTCATTACCAGTTCCGGCCTTGATATCATTCGGACAGCCTGTCACTAATTCACAATCGATTTGAAACATTTTTGAACAGATACTTAATGTTGAGGTCCTACTCTATTGTTCTCATAAAAAACAAGCACGATTCACTTAAATTTAGTACCCTGGAGAGGCTGATACATTTGGCTCAGGCGCGATATTTGTAACCGGAACTACTAGTATACAAAGTTACACCAAATGCGGAAGGATTTAGTGTTGTGCCCCTTAAGACGTCAAATGACTGTACAAAACGTTCAGGAGAAATGAAGAACGACAGTTACAAAATAACAAAATATGTCCTTGAAACATTTGTATAATCTACTGATTCCAAAATGTTGTACACTTGGGGGAACAATATTGTAATTAATAATAATAACAATAGCTTTATTTATACACGGTAAAAACATGTTCAATACAGTATTGTTCTTCCACATGTCCGTGTGGATATTAAAAATATTACTAACAAACACAAGTTAATTTAAAATATAATACATTAGTGTACATAGACTAAAGACTAAAATTAATACGATCTTTAACTAAAAGACAAAATATATATAATAAATAAAATAGTAACCCTGCATTTTTCCTCATACAGTCACACTCTCACATGCACTCCTCTCTCACCCTCTCAACACACACCCTCCATACATCTTTCACAATAAAACATTATTATATGATTTATGTACAAGTTATATTTAAATTATTAAAACACATCATCAAGACCACTATTGCACAAAAACATACAAAATGATAAATTATTCAAAAATATTAGGAAATAAATTATTAAAACACATCATGATAATTTGCAGACCCACTATTGTACAAATACAGAAATTTCATATTAATATAAAATACTATAAAAGTAGCACCTACGTTCATCCTCATACAATCACACATATTCCCACCATGAAACAACATACACTCCACTCACCCCGCACTTACATACACGCACACCCCAACTCACCAAGCATATTGTTTTAACAATATGTTTTAACAATATGTTTTAACAATATGTTTTAACAATATGTTTTAACAATATGTTTTAAAAACCCTTTCTTCCCCTCAACATGCATCATCCATACCCAAGATCAATACATCATTTATATACAAATTAAATTTAACTTATTAAAACACATCATCAAGATCACTATTACAGATATTGAACAATATAAAATATACAAAATGATAAATTATTCACAAATATTAAGAAAATAGTTGTTTAAAATGTTTCACATTGCACATGCTTCTAGCATTGTCATCTATCGAGTTCCACAGTTGAGCACCTCTATAACTAAAGCTACGCTTCTTATATTCAGTATTTGGCTTATCCATGATAAAAAACATCTTTATTTCTGGTGCATGGTGTTATAACAAGTTTCTTTTTTAACAAATCTATTGCACAGATATTTTGGTGCTTGATTGTTTACAATTTTATGCATTGTAACTGCTTCGTTTATGTATAACTTTTCTTCAAGATTTTTCCAGTTTAAAACATTTAAAGCTTCTGTACTTGACTCATATCTACTTACACCTGTAATAATTTTTGCTGCTCTGTTTTGTAAGACTTGAAGTTTATTACTAAGGGTTTTGTTACATCTTCCCCAAACAACATTGCAATAGTCAAAGTGAGTGGCAACAATGCTTTTATAAAGTAGACACTGATGGTGTTTGGGGATAAAATTAGCGGCTCTCCTTAGAAAATACAAACCAGTTAAAACTTTCTTTCTCACTTGGTCAATCTGATTGTTCCATAACAGTTTATCATCAACTTCAATGCCAAGGTGTTTACAATGATTAACCCTTTGAAGACGGGATCCTTTTATGTTTACATTAAGATCATCGTTACATAAATTTGCAAGTTTTTGTGGAGTACCAATTAACATAAAATGGGTTTTGTCAACATTAAGACTTAATTTGTTACTTGCAAGCCAGTTGTCAACATTATTTAAATCATTATTTAGTATTCTAACAATATCATTAACATCTTTTGAAGAATAATAAATTGCTGTATCGTCAGCATACATGCTTACCTTTACATTATTAACATATTTAGGCAGTTGATTAACATATAAAATAAACAATAGCGGCCCAAGTATCGAGCCTTGTGGAATTCCACAAGAACTTCTTTGGTCATTAGACTTTGACCCATTTACACCAGTTATATGAGATCTATCACTAAGGTAACTTCTGAACCAGTTGACAACATGATAATCCATACCAAAATTTGGCAATTTATCAATTAAAATATTGTGATTCACTGTGTCGAAAGCCTTTCTTAGATCTAACATTACAAGACCAACGTACTCACCATCATCAATTGATTTTACCCAATCCTCTGTAATGTTTAATAATGCGGAAGATGTTGAAAAACCTGGCCGAAAACCTGACTGGCTATCATGCAACATATCATTTGAGTTTAGAAAAGGGTAAATTTGGTCAAATACAGCACGCTCGATGATTTTTGACAAAATGGGAAGAATTGATATTGGCCTGTAATTACCTGGATCTGTATTATCACCACCTTTATAAACTGGGCAAATTCGGGCTTTCTTCCATCTGCATGGAAAGGTACCTGATTTAAGGGATAAATTAACAAGAAATGTCACAATGGGAGTTATTTCGATTGCTGACACCTTGAGTAACTTTGATGGAATATCATCAACACCAGTAGCTTTCTTATCGGAGAGTGTACATAGTTGATTTAAAACATAATCTTCATTAACATTATTAGATATAATAAAAATTCCTTTAAAAAAGGAACGTGGCGCCCAATGTGAGCTGGACGGGATATGGTGAATTCCATGGTGATTAGATTTGGTATTATAATGATTTTTTAGGGAAGAGTAGAAGATGATCAAATACGAGAGAAATGCTTCATGGAATAGAGCTATCGAGTCATTTTGCGATTATGTGGGGTCGGAGTTCTGTTTTGGGAGCCTATTGTAGTGAGGATATTGCTTTGGATATTGAATATTGTTGAATTTCGTTATGCAGGGCCTAGGGTATATGATGGATAACTAGAAGACACAAATAAGTAAGCTTCCCCCTAGTCATCTATACACTCATTCTTGTCACACGACGAATTTCGACAAAGTCATGTAAACGTACTTTCGTTTTTCACCCGACCTCCGTCCAGAAACAATCCTGAAATGTTGAAAACTTGGGGTCGGCGCACTCATGCCAGTTTATCCTAAGGTATACTCTGTGTCTTTTGTAGCCAACCATGTGGCTAAGAGAGGCTAGGAAATACTTAAACTAATACAAAACAATCATACCCTCCTTTCATATCAAACAATACCAAGAAATTGACAGGCCTGTTAAATCAAGGGTAAGATCGATCGTTATTCTTCATGAAACGGGCACAGCCCATTTTTATGTTATTAATTCTGCTAAAAAT
The DNA here is from genome assembly GCF_039555335.1 of Amphiura filiformis. NCBI lineage: Eukaryota > Metazoa > Echinodermata > Ophiuroidea > Amphilepidida > Amphiuridae > Amphiura > Amphiura filiformis. The sequence continues at coordinate 55,153 of NW_027305631.1, forward strand.
TAATTAATAAATAACAAAATTACGTCATAGAACTCTATTTTAAACAGACAAAATAGCCAGTGGGGTTTCTTTCACTTAACCTTGCTAAAAAGCATATCATTATACAAATTATTTGTTTCATCATGATGGTTTTCAGTATTAACAACAGGAATCTTGTCAGCTATACTTGGTCCAACATTTGCAAAATATTCATTCAATACATCAGCAACATCTTTAGAATTTGTACATTCTCCATGTTCAGTTTTAATACATCTAACATCGGTGTTCTTGTTTTTACCTGGTACAATATGCCTTATGTTAGCCCAAATTTCCTTAGAATCTTTAGTTTGAAGAGCATTTGTAAGATACATTCTTTTAGATTCTTTAATTAAGCAATTTACTCTATTTCTCAGCTTGCGAAAATCTTCCCAAAGAAGCAAACAATTTTCTTTGCTGGCGGGCTTCTTCATCTGGTCACGTTCGCGCATGGCTGCCAAAATATCATCAGTAAGCCAAGGGGAAGAATTTTTCTGCCGTATACGTTTCCTCTTTAACGGTGCATGCTTATTGGCAATTTCAAGAAAAACATTTTCAAAATCAGAAACAGCATCATCAATATTTGATTGATTAGTAATAGTACACCAATTTGTATTAGCTATATCCAGTCTAAACTTGTTTTCATCAAAATTTTTATATTTTCTATTCACACTGTACTTATGATTTTGGCTTTTCACCTTGTTCTCTTTACCCATAATTGTATACACACAGAAGTGATCACTCATGCTTGTAAGAATTACACCACATTCACTGACATTGTTGGGACAGGAGGTATACATGTGATCAACAAGGGTTTTGCTATTTTTTGTGACTCTAGTAGGTTTAGTGATAACCTGTTTGAGATGAAAATTCTCAGCAACTTCTTTCATCTTCTTCGTATAACAATGTGGATCTGCAGCTAGGTCACAATTTACATCACCAATTAATAAAACATATTTGCCTTCATATTCAACTTGCTCAAGAATGGATTCAACTTGGTAAAAAAGCTTCATCTCTGAGTTTGGTGGGCGATACCATGCAATAACAATAGTAGGTTTTGTCACTTCAGTAACAACAATCTCTAAATCACAAGGCATTAGGTCTTTAAGAACCTGTAAGTAAAACCAGAATTACACTTCACATACATTGCTACACCTCCTCCATTTCTGTTTCTATCATTTCTGACAAAATCATAACCATCAATATTATATTCCATATCAGGAATTGCACTGTCTAATTGAGTTTCATTCAAAGCAATAACATCAACTGGATTATTCTTCATAAAAATCTTGAATTCATCAATCTTACCTGGTAGACTGGCAATGTTAAAACTTGCAAAACTAAAACCTTTTTTTTATCAGAAACATCATTTGAGAATGCATCAATTATTGTTTTACACGAGTTAATAACTGTATGAAAACATTTTTCAAAATTACATGTGCAACAAGACATTTGATTTTGATTTTTAATGCCACCTTTACACAATTCACAATTACAAATAATCACCTGGAAGACCACAATTTATATCTGTGTCATTTACCTGGTCATTAATTATATCAAACACATTTAGCTCATTTTCAGAACATTCATTAACATAATCTTTTTCACATATATGAATATCAGACTTACTATCAATGGCATGACAACTATCATTTGTATATCTATGTGGAGTAGTCAACAAAACATCATTTTTTATTTGTAATTCACAATTACAAATGTCACCTGGAAGACCACAAATTCTATCTGTGTAATTTACATGACCATTAATATCAGACACTTTTAGCTCATTTTCAGAACATTCATTAAGATCTTTTTCACATATATGAATATCAGACTTACTATCAATGGCATGAAGACTGTCATTTACATATCTATATGGAGTAGTCAACAAAAGATCATTTTCATTGGCTCTGTTTTATCGGCGCACTTTACCTGGCCAACACATTAATCATAATATGCACTATACTTGAAGTCACAGTATTTTTCTTTGTGACCAAATCCCTTACATTCATTACACTGAATCTTTGATTTGTAATGACATGACCTTGCATTATGATTAAAAAGTCCACATTTCCAGCATCCGGAATACTGTCCAGCCTGTGTGCGGACTTGTGTATTTCTATTTTGTGTGTTTTGGTGTTGACCGTATGCTCAACATTTTCCCGGCGATTATCGCGATATCTAAAGTTTTGCTGGTAAATCTGACCCTTCGATTGCCCTCGGTTTATATTGTATCTGCCACTTTTGACTTTGTTGTTACTGTTATTATTGTTGTTGCTAAAATTCATTTTGCTGTTGTTAAACAGTGTATGTGTGCCTGAGGCAGCATGCACTTCTGTTTACAACAATTTTATGGTATAATTTCTTCTAGATATCAACGAGTGCTCGTCACGCCCTTGTCAAAACCGTGCACGCTGTGTTGATGCGGTTAATATGTACAGTTGTATTTGTTCAAGTGGATGGGAAGGAGCCAACTGTGAAATAGGTAAGACGTGCTTCTTTTGCAGTCAATATGACTATTATGACAATGATTGAACTTACATTATGAACACATTAAAAAAGAAAGTCCCCACTTGGTGGTCATATGTTTGAGCATTATTATCATCATTCGGCTGCGGTGCAGGCGACCACGAGTTTCCACCAGCTACATCGGTCTTTTAATGAAGTTATACAGATGATATTTTCAAACAATTATTATTCATTCAATGGGCTATTCCAGTTGATATTCTTCTGCCTTCTTCCTTCCTATATACGTGCATCCCTCAACTTTTGAGTATTGTCGCACGAGCTAAACGTACAGTTTGCCTATGCACGATCCTGGACCTAGGATTGATTGCAGATATCAGAACCGGGGATGGTTCCCCTTCTCTTTTCGAATAGCTCTGACACTTAAAGCCATATTATAACATTTTCATGCAAAATAGATTAGCATTTCTTTGCCATAAAATGTTAGTTTTTACTGTCAGATATATCCCCTTTTATTTTTGAGCCGAACAACTACGGCAGAGCAAAGAAAATTGGAATTTACTCCCGGGAATTTACTACCAGCGCATAATGTCGCCAATACGTACCACTCCTTCGGTCATGTTATGGTACGGCCCTTTGTTGTGTAGATCACCGTCGCGCACGCCGTGTACGTACTGTGTGTTATGAACATCGTGTATGCGTTCGACTAATAATTCCATCGTAATAATAAAATGTTGATTCAGGCGTTTTATTCAAAATCTCGGATTTTGACAAAACTACAGCACCTAGAGTCTTGATTTTTCAGGGTATATTGGTTTAATAAAGTACAATATAATCGTGTAAAAAAATTAATTTTAAAAAATCAGTGAGGGCGTCCTCCTCAGCAAATGTTATAATATGGCTTTAACGTGCACAGGGTTTGACTCTTCCTGTACACGGGACCAACAGTTTTACGTGACTTCCGAACCACGAGACGTCACACACACCCTACTTATATCTGCAAGTGATAAGCAGTGTATGGGGGCGAGAAGAAATTCTACAATTTTATTTTGTAAAGTAACTGAACACAATTGTAGGATTTCCGACCTTATAGGAACATTTTGGGAGAGGAAGAGAATTCTCACCTAAGGCCTCGCCGATCGTATTCTCCCGGCCGACTTCGCAACACCTTAACCGCTCGGCCATCTCGCCCTCTTTGGAAATATCTTCAACAGGGGGAGTATCTGTTTTAAATATAATTGGTCAGAGTTAATCATTTTGAAACTCATACTCCTCCTATTATGGGTTTACCTATATCTTCCACAACTGGAGTGAGTATTTCAAATGGAAGTTACCCAATTGTCTATTCTATTCAAAATTGATACTACCTCTGTGGCAGACTTTAGCTAAATTTTCCATAGGGGTAGTGTGGATTTTAAATGGAATATCCCAATGAATTAAACACATAAATATGACTTTTTCTTCAGAAATCGACGAATGCAACACACACCCTTGTCAAAACCATGGAAGTTGTGTTGATGAAGTTGGTCAGTACAGTTGTATTTGTCCAAGTGGATGGGAAGGAAGCAACTGTGAAAGAGGTAAGAAAGGGTTTTTTCCAAATCAATATTGATCATGCGGTTAGTTGGGTAGCTCTGGTGTTTTCATGACTGCTACTTTTGTAGGAGGACGCAGAACACACTTATGCTTATTTATTCGCTTGCAAAGTCATAGAAAATAAGCTGGTTGCTTCCTTCGAGGAAAGGCAAGTCCATGGTACATGAATATTTATGTGTCCGTGTTTGAGCTGAAGCCTATAAGATCTGTGCATAGGAGTTTGTGAGGCATTCTTAAACACTTGAGAACGTTCCAGCAATCATATTGGTTCTTACCCGTGTGATATGACACGATATCACACGGGTCAGCGCGTGTGCATCAACGCGATACGCGTACGCGCTATTTGAACCAATCGGAGGCGCATAGCAACAACTGGACTGATCGATTTTAAGCCCTAGGTAGTTCCTTGTAAAGTGTAAGATTTAATTTGATTAATACTTCAGATATTTCTATTTAAATTGAAGTGTTTAAAAATGAGAATAAAGGTATTGTTTTTAGCCGCTGTCGTGCATCTATCGTCTCATATAACACGGGCGACATCATTATTTTTGGCGTAAAACAACTCGGCTTCGCCGTGTTCCAGTGGCTAAAAACTATACCTTTATTCTCTAATTATAGCAATAGTGCTAACCACAACTAGACTGAACATATACCAAATTAGACGACAAAATTATATGAATGTTATGGACTCTGGAATGATTTGTGTGCAAACTTAAGCTAAATTTAGCAAACTTCTGGAAAAAGATGAAAAATAGTTATTATTTCCCAACTTTTGAAAATTGCACAATTAATTGGTTTAGAGATCTAAACCATTTTTTTTAAAATTAGCGACCGACATCTAACCCTAAGAGCCTGAAAATACTACCCAAACCGCACATCTCCGTACCTAACTTTCCACTAATGAGCTCCCCTTCCATATTATCATACAGTACTATCCAATAATATTGATATCCTCATTATTTTCTGTTATATATAATTTATTTGAAATAGTATCATGTGACGAAGACGAATTTGCATGTGCTGACGGTGTTAAATGTATTCCTGACAACTACCACTGTGATTACATACCTGACTGTGATGATAACAGTGACGAACTTGAAACATCCGGGTGTGAAGCTTGCAATGTAAACTATGAGTTCCAATGTACAAATGGTGGTTGCGTGCACAGTACATGGGTGTGTGACGGTTTCGAAGATTGTTCTGATGGCAGTGATGAAAGGGCATCGTGTCCAGGTACAGACTTTTGTGTTTTAAATTACCTTCCCTATATATTTTTTTACAGAATTTTTGTTTTCAAATTTGTCTGCTTTAAACCGGAGAAACCAACATTGTTTGTTAAACGAATGTAAACGTTTCTGGGTTTCCTGTAAAATATCTGTAATTCCACTTTTAAAATGTGGGCAAGTTGCTGTGAATACACTGAAAATGTATTATTAGTATGTAAATAAGAATGAATAATAGATAATTTATCCAATATGTCAATGACTATAAATTGTTATCTTTTTTTCAGATATTGATGAATGCATCTCAGATCCTTGCCAGAATGGTGGTAGTTGTTATGATGGACTGAATCACTACATTTGTTTTTGTGAAAACGGATGGACGGGAGCAAACTGCGAAAGAGGTAAGCGGAATTATCAACAATTTGAAAAGCCTTTGGTGTGCTTTTGAAGTACGGTGGTCTGTTCCTTCACATAACATGATTATTTGGTTTAATGATAACTTGATTGTGCTAATCCGCTGATACTTCAGACATTATGAACTTGCTTATTTAATAATACCGTAGAATTCCACCTACCAGCATATACGCCTCTAAATGAGTGTTTTTTGACGAGACGAAAAACAGTCACCCTCCACAAAAATATTATTTCGGCTGCCAAACATGTATTATTGTAAGACCAATATATTGTAATATGTTAGGGGATGGTGTGTGCCTTTCGCCTCTTTTGTCAAAACATCGCCCATTTCGAGGCATGCTTGTAGACGGAATTCTACGGTATAACACGTTTTTTATGTAATACATTACCTAGACATGTATGAATGTCTTAGCCGGCCATGTTTGAATGGAGGACGATGTGAAGACCACGAAAATGGATATGAATGCACATGTGAGCCAGGATGGACAGGAGTTAATTGTGAACAAAGTACGTACTCCATTTCAAATATTAAGTTTTATTCCATATGATTTGCCAGTCAGCAAGTCAGACTGACTAGCTTTTTCTTGCGTGTCGGGCGATGTCCACGCATTAATGTATGTAAATTTAGTTTATAACTTTCTGTTAATGAGTCTGTCAATTTTCTTGTTTCATTTTGGGAGAGCGAGTTGACCCAGCGGTAGTTCCCTCGCCATGCATCACCGAGGTCCCGGGTTCAAGCCCCGGCCGTGCCCAAGGACTTTATGTGCATTTGGTTTATCCGAGATGCTCGCTCTCGCAGGTTTTCTCCGGGATCTCCGGTTTCCTCCTGCTTTCAAAAAAATCGGTGATTATTTGTTTGGTTATCAAAAACTTCCTTTACCAATGGAATTTGGGGAGCTGCACAGATAATTGGTGGTTACAATCTAAGTGCGGCTACCTAAGTGCGGAACTGCGCCAGGTTCGGCTGCAACTGGCCTATAGATGATGAGATTTAATTGTGATAATTCACCATGGCAGCGAAATTACAGCGCTTTGACTGAATCCTTCTAGATCTAGCTAGAAAAAGGCGCTATATAAATCCGAAATTTATTATTATTTATTTATTTTGTTTAATATTAAAGGCTGTCCCGAAGTATAAATTAGTGTTGCGTAAATACGTTGCAGTATAAGCATAGAACAATTCTCAGAAGTGGCACTTCCTAATTAGCATGTGCCACATTGCTATTAAAATTGGCCATATTCTAATTACACTACCACGTATAGGGCAAGTCATAAATGATTTAGCGTTGTGAATGTAAATAAAGCAGTTTTGGAAAAAAAAACAGTAGTGAAGCACGGTATAAAACCACTAAACCAACTAATTAACTGCTGTGAGCATGTGATATAAATTAGTAAGAAAAGTAAAAAAGGCAAAACAACTTGCCTATAATTGTTATGTTATGTTAATAAGTCCATAATATTCAAAACGAGTGTCCATTATATAACAAACACCCATTTTTTGTAAGTTGATGATTCAATGTCAAATAGTGAACATACAGCTAAAGGTATGTGAACGTTTAATTCATTATTACAGATATCAACGAATGTAGTTCTGGACCGTGTCAAAATGGAGGAACATGTGAAGATTGTATCAATGAGTATGTCTGTAGATGTACTGCAGGTTACACAGGGGTACACTGTGATCATAGAAAGATAAAATATTATAAAAACAAAACTATTTTCGATTGGCTCAGCATGTCCAAAACTAGTCAAATATCCAAGACGTCAACATTAATTATTTTGTAATTGTTCACTCTATTTTAAAATATCTTTATAAACTTTTATTCACAATTTGCTTTGTGCATGAACATTTAGACCTGGATGAATGTGTTAGCCAGCCGTGTCTGAATGGCGGGCGGTGTGAGGACCAAGTGAATGGGTATTTCTGCAGGTGTGAGGCAGGATGGACAGGAATATTTTGTGGTCAAAGTAAGTATAAATAAAGAAAAACATACACGTTCCACTACGTTAGTGCTAATAAAACAGGTTGCCCGAAAATGACAGAATAAGAGAAGCAGATTGTGAAGTATAGGCACCCCGATAATATGCAATGATGTTACACCACTGATTACTCCTGGTGTGGTTTTAATTATTATTTGACAGATATCGACGAATGCGCATCAAATCCTTGCCAGAACGGTGCATGTGAAGATGATACTAATGCGTATGTCTGTCAGTGTACTGCTGGTTACACAGGCGTACACTGTGACCAAAGTAAGTGCTTAATGACCGGAGATGATATTTATAACAAAACTCAAACTAATTCACCGACATTAATGCTTTGCGTGCTAGTCATGCGCTTCAATGGAAAAAGTTCAAGTTTTGAGTACATTTTTTCAAAATATCAAGAGCTATCTTAAGAACTACTGAATCAATACTAGGCTTGTTTGTACTCATTTTAATGCATTTTTCATGCTGATTCCAAATGTGGTCATGAAAATTTACATTTCTGAAATTTTTTGAATTTTTGAATTTGTTTTAAAACTTGTCGTCTGCAGTCGACACCCGCGTGAAGAGAATTAACATCATTTGTTTTGAAAAGATTTGCCTGTGTTTTGAAATAGATAATATTCTCCGGTTTCATTAATATATGTTGTAAATTTCAACGGTTTCAGATATTAACGAGTGCAGTAGCATGCCTTGTCGTAATGGCGGATTATGTATGGATGGCGTGAATGGATATGAATGCACATGTGAGCCAGGATGGATAGGGGTTAATTGCGGACAAAGTACGTACTCCATGTAAAAATTCCATTTTATATTTTACATTGTAATTTGCTGGAGCACGTTTTCGCTGACTTCTTTGTCAGGCTGTCGGACTAATCCGTTCTTGCGTGTCGGGCGTTGCCCACGCATTTACAAGTATTGTAACTTTGTGTTAATGGGTCTGTCTTTATTATTGTTTCAGTTGTTTTAAACAATATTGTTGTTTCAAGTAATATTAAATGCTGAATATCCCGAAATAATGAATAGTTATAGTATACAAATATTAACTGTCTATGAGTGTGATAGTCGAAATATAATCATAAAGATGGATTGTTCCATTCCACCAGCCGGAACGGCGAGTGGAATGGAACAATACATCTTTCACCGAGTGATTATATTTCGACCATTACACGAATTTAAGACAGTTAATATTTGTTTTATATCACTCGTACATAAATTAAATTACTAATATACTATTTATAGGTAGGAAATACATTTTTTCATCAACATAACACCATGTTTTGCCGTGATATACTTCACATTTTGAGGTCCACCCCGGCCGCGAACTATTTTACCGTAGTTAACATTTGAATAGGGAGCCCGTTTAAGCAACTGTATACGTGGTGTCCCGCCTATTAGGGTTAGGGTTAGGTTTAGGGTTAGGGTTAGGGTCTTAGGGTTAGGTTAGGGTTCAATATTGATCGGAGATAGGGCCTATATACGTATTAACTAGTAATATAGTATATCGTGTATATACGCTTTATTCCGTAATCAACAAGTATGATAGAAAGACGGCTTTCTGGCAGAACTACTCGTAGCATAGTGGTATAGCGTCTGACTATGGATCGATAGGTTGTTGGTTCGAACCCCGGTCAATCCTTGGTAGAATTTTAAATATAATATAGTTCGTTTCTTTTTGTTAAGTAAGAAGAAATACTTAGTAATAATGGCATGTGGAATCTAGCCTCATAATACATGTAATACTATACAAGTTTCTCCTATTCAAATGTTAACTACGGAAAAAAAATTTTATTCATAATTTGCTTTCTGCATGTTCTGTATGAACATTTAGACCTGGATGAATGTGTTAGTCAGCCGTGTCTGAATGGCGGGCGGTGTGAGGACCAAGTGAATGGGTATTTCTGCAGGTGTGAGGCAGGATGGACAGGAATATTTTGTGGTCAAAGTAAGTATAATAAAGAAAAACAGAGCTGTATACGTTCCACTACGTTAGTGCTAATAAAACAGGTTGCCCGAAAATGACAGAATAAGAGGAGAAGCAGATTGTGAAGTATAGGCACCCCGATAATATGCAATGATGTTACACCACTGATTACTCCTGGTGTGGTTTTAATTATTATTTGACAGATATCGACGAATGCGCATCAAATCCTTGCCAGAACGGTGCATGTGAAGATGATACTAATGCGTATGTCTGTCAGTGTACTGCTGGTTACACAGGCGTACACTGTGACCAAAGTAAGTGCTTAATGACCGGAGATGATATTTATAACAAAACTCAAACTAATTCACCGACATTAATGCTTTGCGTGCTAGTCATGCGCTTCAATGGAAAAAGTTCAAGTTTTGAAACATTTTTTCAAAATATCAAGAGCTATCTTAAGAACTACTGAATCAATACTAGGCTTGTTTGTACTCATTTTAATGCATTTTTCATGCTGATTCCAAATATGGTCATGAAAATTTACATTTCTGAAATTTTTGAATTTTTGATTTTTTTAAAAATCTTGTCGTCTGCAGTCAACACCCGCGTGAAGAGAATTAACATTTGTTTTGAAAAGATTTGCCTGTGTTTTTAAATAGATAATATGTGACCCGACACGGCGAATGAGCCGTAAACTCCTCCCCCGGTCATTTTTTTTATTCAACGAACATCTTCCAGCGTACTTGGCCGACCTCCTTATTCAGTACATCCCGCGCAGATCTAACTTAAGATCAGGTGACGACGCACGTCTTCTCAACATCCCTCGTACCAGCCGGGCTGCTGGTGACAAAGCTTTCCAGGCAGCTACTCCGCGTCTCTGGAACCATCTTCCTGCTCATATTCGTCAATGTACCACCAATCATACAAAGTTTCAAGAAACCTCTCAAATTCCACCTATTTCCAAAATACTGAGTTCTCCGCCTTGTGTAGTTTCCTGGTTTTCTCGTTATGTTTTTAATTAATGTATATTTTGCTTCACTGTATTCGTGTTTTATGATTGTAAAGATCCCAGCAAACACAAAAACGTTTTAAAAACGTTTTAAATAAGTTATATTTTGGCTTTTGGTTTAGGTAAAAACGTTTTTATAACATTAAAATGTCGGGTTGTATAAAGGTCATGATAATGTTTTAAAACGTTTTGTATGAAAACACACTACAACAATATTTTTTAAATGTTTTCAAAAAATTTTATTGTAAACTTTTTTTGCAAACATTTTTACCAAATATTTTGTCAATACTTAAATAACATTATGTTAAAATATTTGAACCCAGCAAAAACATAAATGTTCTTAAAATGTTTTTTCAAAACCTTTTAATAACATTTAAATGTCGGGTTATATAAAGGTCATGAAAACGTTTTTAAACGTTATTGCAAATATTTTGGCCAAACATTTTTCGCAAAATATTTTTTCAACCCCAAAATAACATTCTGTTTAGAATGTTTTGTATGAAGTTTTCAAGAATGTTTTTGGAATGTGATTAAAACGATTTTATACCCTTTATATAACCCGACATTTAAACGTTTTCTGTAAAACATTTTTGTTTGCTGAGCAGTAGATTATCAAAAGTGTTTTTAAGGTTATGAAAACGTTTTATACTCTTAATATACCCTATATATAACCCGACATTCTGACAACCTTTTATAACCTTTTGCGAATGATGTCGAAAACGTTTTGTGTTTGCTGGGATGGTAGCGTAAGATTTTAGATTATAAAAAGATAGTATCATTTTAATGATACTTAAAAGTCATTTCTTGTACAGCGCTGACCTGTTTAAAAAGGCGCTTAATAAGTGTCATTTTATTTTTATTAAAATTGATACATTCATATTCCTTTAGTATGCAGATACCAGACATATGTCATGCATAAGGGTTCCAAGCTTCAAAACCACGTTGTTAACATCATCTATACCAGAAACCATCTGGCTTGTGAAGCTCTCTGTACGGGCATGCCATCCTGCCAATCTTATAATTGGCATCAACAAAATTCTCCATGTGAGATGAGCGATTCTACAAAAGACGTGTCTCCTGCTGATTTGGGCACCACAAATCCTATCTATACGGCCTAGTCCTTCAAGAATGACCCTCGGCTATGTGGGGGGGGCTCGGCGAAGCCAAGCGAGCATGCCGAACAACGAGGCCGAAGGCCGAGTAGCGGCTCGGCTTTGCCTCAATACTAGTATATATTCTCAAGCTGAGAGTCATTCTTGAAGGACTAATACGGCCCTGCTCCCGCCAACAAGCCCCAACAAGCAGGCTCGTTATCCGTGCAGTCTATTGACCTGCAGTATCCAAACGGTTACATTTCAGCCCCGGGGTGGCACTTCAATATGAAATGGATATAGGTGTAGGGCTGGTCAGTAAGGTCAGTAAGGGGCATCCTGTGAGAGCAAAAAAATATATAAAAATATGTGGTCATTGCAAGGGTGAGAGCATGGTATTTTTGACATTCGGTGAGAGCAAAATGAACAAAATATGGGGTCATTGGGTGAAAGAGGGACCGTTTGTATCTAAATTAGGGGCTGTGCAATAATTATGAGCCCACCGGGGGGTAATTTTTTAACTTCGTTATTTGGCCGAATTTCGGCCTAAAACAACTTTCACGTATCAAGTATTCTAGAGTACTTGACGCAATTTTAAGACATTCAAACTTTTGGGCCAAAAATTTTTTGAACTTCGTTATTTGGCCGAATTCCGGCCTAAATACAACTTTTTTTTGTACCGATCAAGTGTTCTAGAGTATCATGACGTTTTTTGGACATTCAAAAGTTTTGGCCCAAAAATCCAAAATTTTTGAACTTCTTTATTTAGCCTAAGTACAACTTTTATGTATCGATCAACTGTTCTCGAGTATTTTGACACCGTTTTTGGACATTAGCAAATTTTGGCCCAAAAATTTCAAAATTTTTAAACTTCGTTATTTGGCTGCATTTCGGCCTAAAAAACAACGACTTTCACAAAATGTTGGCCCAAAAATTTCAAATGTTTGAATTTCGTTATTTGACCGAATTTTCAAGTGCTCTGGTGTACTTTGATACCGTTTTGGACATTCAAAAATTTTGGCCCAAAAATTTCAAAATTTTTGAACTTCGTTAATTTGGCTGAATATCGGCATAAAAACACCTTTTATGTATCGATCAAGTGTTCTGGAGAATTTTGACACCGTTTTTGGATATACAAAAATTTTCGCCCAAAAAATTCAAAATTTATGAACTTCGTTATTTGGCTGAATTTATATTCAAAATCTCTTGAACTTGGACATTTGAGCGAAAAACTACTTTTCTACACCGATCACGTGTCCTGGAGTCTAATGACACCATTTTTGACCTTCGAAAATTTTACACCCAAAATATTTTAGACATTCGAGATTAGTTTTTAGACATTCGTTGTTTTGACAAATTTAGATATAAAAACCGCCTTTCTACACCAGTCACGTACCATGGAGTCATTTGACACCATTTTTAGACATTCGAAATTTTCAAACCCAAAAAGTTGCATTTTTAGACATTCGAGTTTAGAAATTAGACATTCGTTATTTTGAAGAATTTCGATCTAATAACCACTTTTCTACACCGATCACATGTCCTGGAGTTATATGACACCATTTTGAAACCGTCGAAATTTTTAGACTAAAGAAGTTGTATTTTTAGATATTCCAGATTAGAAATTAGATATTCGTTATTACGATCTAAAAGCCATATTTCTACACCGATCACGTGTCTTGGAGTCATTTGACACCATTTGTAGACATTCAAGACCATTTTGGGACAGTTGAAATTTTTTGACTGAAAAATCTCAATTTTTAGAAATTCGTTATTTCGAAGAATTTTGATCTAAAAACACTTTTCTACACCGATCACGTGTCCTGGAGTCATATGAACCATTTTCTGACCTTCGAAAATTTTAGACAAAAAATGTGAATGTTTAGCATCGAGATTAGAAATTAGACGTTCGTTATTTCCCAGGTTTTTCTATACGTGTCCTGGAGTCATTTGACACTATTTTTTAGACATTTGACATTCGAAAATGTTTGACCAAAGAATTAACTAATTCGCAGAATTTCGATCTAAAAACCACTTTTCTATACCTATCATGTGTCCTGGAGTCATTTGACACCATTGTTATACATTCGACACCAATTTTAGACATTCGAAAATTTTTGAACAAAAAATCTCAATTTTTAGACATTAGTTATTTCGCAGAATTTTGATCTAAAAACCAAAACACCTAAACCTAATGCCCTAGTGATGAGCTTCGAAAATTTAGGACAAAAACAAATGGCATTTTTACACATTCGCAGCGTTTTCCAGGGTGGGGGGGGGGGGCAAGTCTGTATGGGGCGGGCCCAAACTAGGGGGGCGGGGGCCCAAATAGACAATTGTGTCAGGCTTATTGATAATAATCGTATGGTATTGCATATCGTATGGATTCCAATATCTCTCTTCCCCTCCTCTCCCCTCTCTCTTCTCTTTTTTTCCTCTCTCTCTCCTCCTTTTCCTCTTTTTCCTTGTACTAGGGGCGGGGCCCAAATAGGCAATTTTGCCAGGGGCAATTGCCCCCCCTTCCCCGGCAGCTACGCCACTGCACATTTGAGATTAGAAATTAGACATTCGTTTTTTGCAGATTTTTAATCTAAACACCACTTTTCTACGCCGATCACGTGTCCTGGAGTAATTTGACACCATTTTTGGACATTCGACACCATTTTAGATATTCGAAATTGTTAGACCAAAAAATGTCAATTTTTTAGACATTTGTTATTTCGCAGAATTTCTATCTAAAAACCAATTTTCTACACCTATCACGTGTCCTGGAGTCATTTGACACCAATTTTAGACATTCGAAAATTTTGGACCAAAAAATCTCAGTTTTTAGATATTCGTTACTTCGCAGAATTTCGAACTAAAAACACTTTTCTACACAGATCACGCACGTGTCCTGGAGTTTTATAACACCATTTTTTGACCTTCGATAATTTATGGCAAGAAATTAAATACTCTTAATTTCGCAGAATTTTGATCTAAGAACTACTTTTTCAGAATCACGTGCCCTGGAGTCATTTGACACCATTTTTAGACATTCGACACCATTTTAGACATTCGAAATTTTTTGACCAAAGGATGTAAATTTTTAGACATTCGTTATTGTTAATGTAAAATTGTAAGACCCACAACATTTTTAGACATTCGAGACTAGAAATTAGAGATTCGTTATTTTGCAGAATTTGGATCTAAAAACAACTACACCGATCACGTGTCCTGGAGTCATTTGACACCATTTTTAGATATTCGACACCACTTTTAGATATTCGAAAATTTTTGAACAAAAAATCTCGATTTTTAGACATTCGTTATTTCGCAGAATGTTGATCTAAAAACATACCATCGAAACATACTATGCATTTTTGTGCAATATAATTGTTCAAAACATTTTGTTTTCAGTATGATGAATCGTGTGCCGTTGGCGAGACAAGCACCACACGGTGCACCAAGACTGGGCTAAAAACAGGCGGCTGTAAAGGTATAATAATATTGCTAAATTATTGATAGACTAGATAAATGCGACGATCCACAAGTTCAAATAATGTTCTAGAACATTTACATAGATTATGTATTTGATCGTCGGGTCAACTTCGTCATCATCGTCGTCATCGTCATCGTCATCGTCATCATCATCATCATCATCATCACAATCTTCGTCTTTATCACCGCCATCTTCTTCTCCATCTCCATTTTCATCTTCTCCTTCTCCTCTACCCCTCCACTTTCTTCTTAAATCTTCTCCCCTCCTCCTCCTCCTTCGTCTTATGTTTTTCGTTGCTGCTCATTTCTCGTTAGCCAATACAGGTTGTATAGAACCTGCAGGAATGGAAGACAACAGTATCCCAGACTCCCACATTACAGCTACTTCATCCTTCTTGAGTACTAACTGGGCACCTCACCTGGCTCGCCTCAACCATAACACTGCATGGTCTGATCACACTTTAGATCAAAACCAGTACATCCAAGTTGTTCTCATTCAACAGCAATATGTAACTGGTGTAATAACACAAGGAAAAAATGATGGATGGGTTAAAAACTATAAAGTGGAATTCACCTCGGATGATGTCAACTGGCAGTTTGTATCTGTTGATGGAACGCCAAAGGTAAACTAACGTTATATTTTGGTATTTAGTCCAGCCGAGCGGCGGCTGGACTTCTGTTTTTCAGCGGTTTCTTCTTCTTCTTCTTAGTCCAGCCGAGCAACGGCTGGACTCTTGCATTCGGGCAGTTTCTTCTTCTTCTTCTTTCTTTCTTTCTTTCTTCTGTCAACCTTGACATAATTAGCTCTAGATCCTTTATTATTTGACCGATTATAACCATTATTATGTTTTGATGAATCCAAGTGTGTGAAAATATTGGATCCAAAACATAATAATGATACAATTGGATGCTTTACGCCCAATATTTATTAGTCTCGCTATGAGTTTTCAAATATTGGACTCGACTACGTCTCGTCCAATATCTTAAAACTCATAGCTCGACCAATAAATATGGGCTCAATCGATCCAATTTTATATCAAACTTGGGCAAAAGCTCCACTACCCTAGACTGGCCCCAGTCTCGGTTCGGTTCCATCTCTGGATAATGTAACAATAAATAATTACATAATGCCCTATGAAAAAAAATGCCAAAGTCCTGTAACCCCCCCCTTATTTTCTTCTTCAATGCCAAAACCCATTCCTCTTCATCCACAAATCGACACCACTAATTACACCCACCACAGTCAACCATGCAGCAATATAGAAATATACTCGTATTATAAGTGAACGCGAAAGTCCATTGAGCGCTGATTCCTCGACTGGTCCAATCTGTTAGAATTTCCCTTCCAAATAATCGTTCAACGAAGCACGGTGATTCCGATGTCAATTACGAAAGCCCCGCCCCAGTTTCAATTCAAATATGGTAGCACAAAGCTATGCCGCGGGATGTGACGTAAGATCGGATGGGACACTTGTCAACAACTGAGAGGTATTGAGCTCAAGTGGCACGCGTCTGATAGACCCATGGTACGCGCAATAATAAAAGGCAACCACTCGACTCGGACTTAGGCCTATTGTCCATATTGCGTATATTATCGCGTGTGGTTTGCAAATGTTTGCACATTATTTAGCTAGGAAGCCTTTTCAAATATCCCCGCGCTGCCAAGCTGCGTTGATTGGTCGGATACAATATCGTTGTTTTAGTCGCTTACACAAACGTTAATGTAGTGAAAACATGGACGTGGTATATAGAAAGATTGCGTGACTCCAAATCCGTAAAAGTGAATTCCCACAAAGTACTAGGAGCTGGAAGTCAAATTGCCTACAGACTGGTAGAGTCCATGTATTGGGTTGATTTTTAATGCTACGTAATCTACATTACCAGTCGTTCTCCATGGACCCGAGGGAGGGTCTACACTACCCCAGCCTTTACATTTGACATAACCCATTTGGGGTCAAACTTCACGCATGAGTAATTTTGGCTAAAAATGCGATTTTTACCCAAAATGCTTCTTCTACAGATTACATGGTAGCGTAATGAGACTTGGTCATCGGCATGGACTATAATTGGGGTCTATGGGGTAAAGACAGATTTGGGGTCAAAGGTCATTAAGGGGATTTTTTCTGCACATAACCAAATACTTTCAAAATGCTTCCTTTCCTACAGATTATATAGTACCGAGATGAGATTGACACATATGCACTGATATTTGCTGGTGTCTATAGGGTAAACACGGATTTTGAGTTCAAGGTCATGAAGGGGTAAAATAGGGTTGATTACTGAAAATCACCTTAAAGTTCACTTTTTCCTGCATATTAAGTGCTGTGATCATCAGAATAATGCCAAAATGACTATAGCATTTGGTGCACATAGGGTTATAATCAGATTTGGCTTGAACATGGGGAGGGGTCTGTTTTGGGGTCAAAAGGGGTAAAATTTTGAAATTTGCCCAATTCAAATGAAAATTAGTATATGTAATCACGGTAGGATTCAAAATATGATGGAGGTAATTTTAAGGTCACCAGAGGTCAACCAAAGGTCAAAATGGGTTAAATTCCACAATTCGTCCAATTTAAATCTAAATTAGAATATGTAATATTGATGATTTAAAACAAAATGGAGGTCATTTCAAGGTCAACAAAGGTCAAATTATTTTATTAGGTAGATTGTTATCAAACGTAATGCCAACATTTTTTTTTTTTTTTTCAATTGTGTTCCAAATCTTTTCAAGGTCATAAGAGGTCACTTCAAGGTCACGGCTGGACTTCGCAGCCTTCTGAGGATGCAATAGATCTAGTTCGTATTTTCGTTTAATCCTTTTCGTAATTTCTTTCATGTTGATAATACATATTATGCCATACATGATTCCTTATAAAAAATTAAGTAAAACTAAATCCGATTGTATTGAATCAATGCCCCAGAAATAGGCCTACTAGTATGATGACTTATCCCAGGGACGTTTACCAATGTTTTATTCCACAGATATTTGCGGGAAACACGGATATCAACACAGCGGTAACAAATATGTTTGCAGAATCTATCATTGCTTCTACCGTACGTCTACGACCTACAGCATGGCATCATCAGATACATCTTCGGATGGAGTGGCTTGGATGTAAAGGTATAATAATATTGCTAAATTATTGATAGACTAGATAAATGCGACGATCCACAAGTTCAAATAATGTTCTAGAACATTTACACAGATTATGTATTTGGTCGTCGGGTCAACTTCGTCATCGTCGTCGTCATCATCATCATCATCATCATCATCATCATCATCATCATCATCATCATCACCATCACCATCATCATCACCATCACCATCACCATCACCATCATCATCGTCATCATCATCATCATCATCATCATCATCACCATCATCATCGTCATCGTCATCATCATCACAATCTTCGTCTTTATCACCACCATCTTCTTCTTCTCCATCTCCATTTTCATCTTCTCCTTCTCTACCCCTCCACTTTCTTCTTCTTAAATCTTCTCCCCTCCTCCTCCTCCGTCTTATGTTTTTCGTTGCTGCTGATTTCTCGTTATCCAATACAGGTTGTATAGAACCTGCAGGAATGGAAGACAACAGTATCCCAGACTCCCACATTACAGCTACTTCATCCTTCTTGAGTACTAACTGGGCACCTCACCTGGCTCGCCTCAACCATAACACTGCATGGTCTGATCACACTTTAGATCAAAACCAGTACATCCAAGTTGTTCTCATTCAACAGCAATATGTAACTGGTGTAATAACACAAGGAAAGAATGATGGATGGGTTAAAAACTATAAAGTGGAATTCACCTCGGATGATGTCAACTGGCAGTTTGTATCTGTTGATGGAACGCCAAAGGTAAACTAACGTTATATTTTGGTATTTAGTCCAGCCGAGCGGCGGCTGGACTTCTGTTTTTCAGCGGTTTCTTCTTCTTCTTCTTCTTCTTAGTCCAGCCGAGCAACGGCTGGACTCTTGCATTCGGGCAGTTTCTTCTTCTTCTTTCTTTCTTTCTTTCTTCTGTCAACCTTGACATAATTAGCTCTAGATCCTTTATTATTTGACCGATTATAACCATTATTATGTTTTGATGAATCCAAGTGGGTGAAAATATTGGATCCAAAACATAATAATGATACAATTGGATGCTTTACGCCCAATATTTATTGGTCTCGCTATGAGTTTTCAAATATTGGACTCGACTACGTCTCGTCCAATATCTTAAAACTCATAGCTCGACCAATAAATATGGGCTCAATCGATCCAATTTTATATCAAACTTGGGCAAAAGCTCCACTACCCTAGACTGGCCCCCAGTCTCGGTTCGGTTCCATCTCTGGATAATGTAACAATAAATAATTACATAATGCCCTATGAAAAAAAATGCCAAAGTCCTGTACCCCCCCTTATTTTCTTCAATGCCAAAAACCCATTCCTCTTCATCCACAAATCGACACCACTAATTACACCCACCACAGTCAACCATGCAGCAATATAGAAATATACTCGTATTATAAGTGAACGCGAAAGTCCATTGAGCGCTGATTCCTCGACTGGTCCAATCTGTTAGAGATTTCCCTTCCAAATAATCGTTCAACGAAGCACGGTGATTCCGATGTCAATTACGAAAGCCCCGCCCCAGTTTCAATTCAAATATGGTAGCACAAAGCTATGCCGCGGGATGTGACGCAAGATCGGATGGGACACTTGTCAACAACTGAGAGGTATTGAGCTCAAGTGGCACGCGTCTGATAGACCCATGGTACGCGCAATAATAAAAGGCAACCACTCGACTCGGACTTAGGCCTATTGTCCATATTGCGTATATTATCGCGTGCGGTTTGCAAATGTTTGCACATTATTTAGCTAGAGATCCTTTTCAAATATCCCCGCGCTGCCAAGCTGCGTTGATTGGTCGGATACAATATCGTTGTTTTAGTCGCTTACACAAACGTTAATGTAGTGAAAACATGGACGTGGTATATAGAAAGATTGCGTGACTCCAAATCCGTAAAAGTGAATTCCCACAAAGTACTGGGAGCTGGAAGTCAAATTGCCTACAGTGGTAGGGTCCATGTATTGGGTTGATTTTTAATGCTATGTAATCTACATTACCAGTCGTTCTCCATTGACCCGAGGGAGGGTCTACACTACCCCAGCCTTTACATTTGACATAACCCATTTGGGGTCAAACTTCACGCATGAGTAATTTTGGCTAAAAATGCGATTTTTACCGAAAATGCTTCTTCTACAGATTACATGGTAGCGTAATGAGACTTGGTCATCGGCATGGACTATAATTGGGGTCTATGGGGTAAACACAGATTTGGGGTCAAAGGTCATTAAGGGGATTTTTTCTGCACATAACCAAATACTTTCAAAATGCTTCCTTTCCTACAGATTATATAGTACCGAGATGAGATTGACACATATGCACTGATATTGGCTGGTGTCTATAGGGTAAACACGGATTTTGAGTTCATGGTCATGAAGGGGTAAAATAGGGTTGATTACTGAAAATCACCTTAAAGTTCACTTTTTCCTGCATATTAAGTGCTGTGATCATCAGAATAATGCCAAAATGATTAGAGCAGTGGGTGCACATAGGGTTATAATCAGATTTGGCTTGAACATGGGGATGTGTCTGTTTTGCGGTCAAAGGGGTAAAATTTTGAAATTTGCCCAATTCAACCAAAGGTCAAAATGGGTTAAATTCCACAATTCGTCCAATTTAAATCTAAATTAGAATATGTAATATTGATATGATTTAAAACAAAATGGAGGTCATTTCAAGGTCAACAAAGGTCAAATTATTTTATTAGGTAGATTGTTATCAAACGTAATGCCAACATTTTTTTACGAAAAGGCAATTGTGTTCCAAATCTTTTCAAGGTCATAAGAGGTCACTTCAAGGTCACGGCTGGACTTCGCAGCCTTCTGAGGATGCAATAGATCTAGTTCGTATTTTCGTTCAATCCTTTTCGTAATTTCTTTCATGTTGATAATACATATTATGCCATACATGATTCCTTATAAAAAATTAAGTAAAACTAAATCCGATTGTATTGAATCAATGCCCCAGAAATAGGCCTACTAGTATGATGACTTATCCCAGGGACGTTTACCAATGTTTTATTCCACAGATATTTGCGGGAAACACGGATATCAACACAGCGGTAACAAATATGTTTCCAGAATCTATCATTGCTTCTACCGTACGTCTACGACCTACAGCATGGCATCATCAGATACATGTTCGGATGGAGTGGCTTGGATGTGCCCTCTAATACCGTGCGCCTACGACCTACAGCATTGGATGTTCCCTCTAAAAGCAGAGGCGTAGCCAGCATTCCTGATCAGGGAGGGGGGTAAAATAAAAATTTCGGGGCACTACTTTTCAAACCAGATTTTTTGGTATATTTGTAATGTTTACACATGTCCCACCTTTGTATTCGGCCATATTCATTGTGTTTAGGACAACGGAGCAAGTTGGAATTAAAGTCATATGAATTATTATAATGACATTTACTTTAGTCCCTCATAGAACACCACATCTTAACGGATACGACAGTGAGTTTTCTTTCATTTTAACTTTATATTAGTTTGTCTTATATAACCAGAAAACTTTCCAGACATCCTGACCATGCTGACGGTTGTTCCTAATAATATTTTATAATAAACTGGGCTCAAGAAAAGAAACTTATGTTATATGTTATATATTGTGGAATAACCTTTATTAACTTGCTTCAATCAAAAACATCAAAGGTAGATTTAAAACTGGTCAACAACAGCGGTGTAATGATGTTGGTAGACTGACTGGTTATTCTCCAGCATTACATCGCTGATGATGGAGAATGGTTTCTCTGAAATATTCGGTTCAAAAAGCGACAACACGTACACTGTAAAATTTTGACCGTAATTTTTACGGTAGAAAACCTGGCAACTAAGTTGCCAGTATTCTACTGTAAAAACGACGATTTTACATGTATATTCCAGCGTATAATAAGCATATTAAATAAATTTCGTTTGCACAAAACCAGAAATTTACTCACGATTGACGGTTTCGTCTATCATGGGCGATAGACATCTTCAGAATGATGATGGTAGATCCTCACCACTTCCGGTTTGCCGGATCCCGACCGTAGATGGTGTATCAGCCAGGAGAGGATCATATACGTGACTTAAGAAGTGGGCGCCCTCGTCTCTATTCATGACGCTGGCTCCCCTTTTCCTGATCCAGATGGATTCCTTTATGTATCTTAAATTGGGATCACACTCTTTGCACAGGATTTTCGCATTGTCCCAATTAATGATGTGGTTTTGTTGCACGGCATGATCTGCTATGGCCGATTTTGACTGTTCACTACTTGACTGTTTACGAGTTTGACGAGTAAAGTTTTGCTTTGTCTTGGACACCCTGGTTGTTTCTTTCTGGTGTTCCTTGAGCCGAGTTTCGAATTTGCGACCGGTTTCCCCTATATATGAATGATTACAGTTGGTGCACGGGATTTCATATACACAGTCAGTAGTGCTACGGGGGTCGATTTTGTCTTTTGGGTGTACAAGAATCTTACGAAGAGTATTGTTGGGTTTCATTGCCGTGGCTATGCCGTGTTTGCGGAAAATCCTGTTAGCTTTCTGTGACAGGCCCTCTACGTACGGGACTACCACGAGACCTTTTGACTTGTTATTGCTGTCCTTCTTGGTCTTCGGCTTAACCTGTTTGTTTGCCATTTTCTCTTTAACCTGTTTAAAGGACCAACGGGGGTAGCCACACCGGCTTAACGCTTGTTGGATCTTCTCCTCTTCCTGTTTCTTGTCTCCCTCTTCCGTAACAATACTGTTCATCCTGTCAAGGAGAGTGCGGCCTACACCTAATTTGTGGTGTATTGGATGGTGTGACTGGAAATTAAGATATTGGTCTGTATGTGTGACCTTTCTGTAAACGAGTAGCTTTACCGAGCCATCCGCTTTCCTTACTATAAGTGTGTCCAGAAACGGGATGGTGCCCTCTTGCTCTTTTTCATACGTAAACTTTATATTGCCTGTGGGATCGCTTTGGTTGATATGGTTCGTAAGATTGTCGACCTGGTCTTCCTTAACCACCTCCAAAATATCATCGACATATCTTTTCCATAGTCTTGGCTTGCAATCTAACGGGGCTGAAGCTAGCGCATGTTGCTCAAGGAATTCCATGTACAGATTTGCTACTACAGGTGAGACCGGGCTCCCCATGGCCGCTCCAAACCGTTGTTTGTAAATATTACCACGGAATAAGAAATACGTTGTAGTGAGGACAAACCGTAGCAGGTCCAACACATCCGTAACTGACAGTAGGGTTCTCTTTTTCAAGGTTTTATCCGCTTCCAACCACTTCTTAAGTCACGTATATGATCCTCTCCTGGCTGATACACCATCTACGGTCGGGATCCGGCAAACCGGAAGTGGTGAGGATCTACCATCATCATTCTGAAGATGTCTATCGCCCATGATAGACGAAACCGTCAATCGTGAGTAAATTTCTGGTTTTGTGCAAACGAAATTTATTTAATCTGTATATCTACAAACCTGATGAATCTATTCAGTGATATAATAAGCATATCTACGGTATATTACTGTAAAAGTACGGTAGAATGGCCATAATCCGGTATAAAATACGGTAGAAAGCATGTAAATTTTACGGTAAAATACCTGGCAACTGGGTTGCCAGCATTCTACCGTTAAAATTACAGTTGTTGCCGTAACTAAACGATGCACATTATACGAAATAGCATTTAAACACAATCTGTCAGGACAATAATACAGCTATTTCTTTTTAAAGAATTAGAAGATGCAACGTTTTAACACACACAACAAAATAAACAAATACAGTCTAATGGTACTAACATGCCTATTTTCAGTGAAATAGTAATTCAATTTTACGGTAAATAACCGTAAAGTTTACGGTAAAGTGCCGTAAAATAACGGTAATATTTTACAGTGTATAAATCTCTTAATTCGCAATCAAACACATGTTGAGGTAGAGTGAAGAGATGCAGTATTTATCAACTTCAGGAGGATAATGATTGAAAAGATATAACACATCTTAATTGTCCAACATATCGTTCATCTCATAACAAAAGTATTGTACATATAATTGTATATAGGCCTACTGTTAATATCTAAAGAAAAAGACCCTTTGAATTTTGTATTTAAATATGGCAGAGCTGTCTACCGTTACGCTAATATATCTTTCACTGTAGTGTAGAGGTTATCCGTGTTCTATATATAGGGTGTCCCAGAAAAAAATACCGAGGTAATTCAATTGAACGTAAGTCGAGAAATAGATATCAGAATCAAATCATTAAAATTCGGCGCATAGCATATTTTGTTGTGCATCATAATACGAAAATTGCATTTGATTCGGTTGACTGGTTGCGAAGAAATGAACGATTAAATAATGCGTGCATCAATGCAGTTCATTCCAAGTTTGATCAACAGGCGCTTTTTTAACACTCGCTCACCGCTTCCTAAAGTTTGTGTATCTCATTAAATTTAGTCCACATTATCTATTTTATAGTCCGACGGTGTTATTGCCACTGGAGATGAATAACAGTTTGTCCGAGAAAGCTTTGATTTCCGCAATTGGAAGCTTTCCAATTCATGTTGTGCAAAATGTTAAACTTTCCAAAGAACATTTGAGCCAAGAATAACAATGATCAAGTGCTTACAGCTTTACGTGTGATTTTTGATACCATGCAACATTAATGTTGAAGTTTTAAAATATTTAAACTTTGCATTACAATTTAAATATAGTACAGGTGCAAAGACAAGGACACGAAGAAAGACAAGACTTTAATGTGAAGACAAGACAAAATGAGACGAGTGAAATAGCATGCATGTTGGCAACAGGCAGGATTTCAAAATACAATTCAAATACATTCTGTAAATACATTCTGTAATCAAGACCTCAATTAATTGGGTATAATGATGATTATTTATGAAAATGGTTATTCTGTATCAAAGTTCTCCATGATTGATCATTTGTATTAACTGCAGGTTTTATAATTGATGAAACAACTTTTAAAAAGCCACAGTCATTGCTTGTGATCCAAAATCACAGGAAACATTAAAAAATATATATCACTTTATAATGCCATTGGGCTTTATATCCCGCGTATATTAAGTCAGCTGCCAAAATAAATGGTCTAGCCGGGTACTGCGCTTCAAGTTCATTATGCCTCTTAAGCCTACCAAATGAACTACCATGCGCACCGTGTTGTGTGTGCCTCATACCAAGTGAGCTACCAAAATATATAAAAAGAGTTGCGCTTACTTCTATAAAGGTTCCCTCTGACATATAAAGTAAGCCAACTCCATACGCAATTAAAATGACAATAGATATCATTGTTAGAATCCATCCAATAGCTTCTGCCCAGGGTGGGAATACGTAGTCTCCCACAATTGCTGGTGAATAGTCTACAAAGCTGAAGATATATATTACCTATAAGAGAAAATTATAAATGACATAAGAATTCATGCAGTTATAAAAGTAAATATGATATATGTTCATGCTTTCAGTTTTGAGGTCCAAGTTGGGAGCTGCCCCTCAGGCATTGACACCCCCACACCCTCCCCCCCAAAAAAACACACAACAAAACAAGCTACGCATCTGAATCCTATAGAAGACAATGATATTGGAAGAGAATTCCCGGACAAGTATTGTTCTTTGTATATTTACAATATTATTCTTATTCAGAATCGCAAAGAGTTTCCACACTTATTAAAGGAAGGTGTTTTAAGGGGAATTTCGTGATCCACAGCCTCATTCCTCCACTTTTTCCAAAAAAGTTGAGATTTTTATACCACCAGAAACCACTGGTTATACTATTTCCATACATTGGACTCAGTAGCGTGGACACGGTCCCAAACGATGACGTGCAGGGGGTGCATGTGGGTTGTGTGTTTGGTTTCAGGAGGGGGGTGTTGACAGAATTCTGTGAGCGGACTAAGAGAGAGCTGTATCAGTTCGGGGGCACTGCTAATTCAAAGACGTCTCTGATATCAAATACTCTTGAAGCGTCATGTCACATAACAGTATCATATTTCAGAGACGTCTCATAAATCACATACTCCCTAGTTTCAAAACCCAGTCGCAAACGATATTAGTAATTTTGATGAACGTGCCAGCGCAGTGGGAATAACTTGTGTATAGGCCTTATCAGGGTTGTAGCTAGCCCAAGTTGAGCATTATTACGAGTGCCCCCGAACTGGTATTGCAGGAAAACAGGCATGTTTGTACTTGTGGTGGTGTTTACCTGTAGGTTTGTGGATGTGAATAATTAATCACAGATCCTGGAAAGAAATGGTGTGATGTATGTTTGGCACATTGAAGAAATAGTAGGAGAAAATGGTAAAAACATATCGTGTCGGAAATAATGTGGGGTGGGGTGTGCGGGTGGTGTGTGTACTTGAGCAGGGGCGTGCACTCTCTTAAATTGGCCGATTGCGGAAATATGTCAATCTTTTAACGATTGATGATAAGAATCAATCTAAATAGATTGAAATGTTTTTTTGTTTCACTCTAAGTCTAACTCTCTTTGTAGACTAATTTCACTATCCAATCATGTGTTACTCCTAATGTACTGCCAAATGACATGTGTTGCATATGTCTGGAATGAGATTTCAAACTGTTTTAGAGTGAACATTTTCAATCTTTTTTTCAACAGGAAAGGACTTGTCTCTAATTTGGACGACAAAAGATTGAAAAACAGTGAAAATCAATCTTTTCTACTGAAAATTTAATCGAAAAAGATTTGCCCCTAACTTTAATCGCTAAAGATTGAGAATCACTCCTTTTGATTATAAAAATAAGTTTGAAAAATTAAATCACCCGACATCGACTGAATATACAATGAGTCGAAAACGATTTGTCCATAATGGGACGGGAAGATTGAAAATTCAATCTTTTTGATTGAATTTTCAATGGGGCAATTTAAGAGAGTGCGTATAAATGTTGGTACTTACAGCTAGTATAGCCGGTGTAACCTGGGGGGGCACTCAAATATGAGAGTGTACGCATGCGTGACCAAATTTTTTTCGAACACCCCCTAAACAAGTTTTCCTCTGTGAGCAAAATGACCCCCTAAGCAAGTTTTTAGCGCGCTTTCCCAAAAAATTTGACCCCCTAAACAAGTTTGTCTAATTTTGACCCCCTAAACAAGTTTTTGTCTAAATTTGACCCACTTTACAAGTTTTGATGGATTTTGACAAATTAAACAATTTTTTGTAGGCCTACTAACTTGTCATTGAACACTAAAAGTCTACCCTCCCGGATACACCCCCCTCCTCCGGTATACCATACCACTTTAAAATATAAATTAATAGGCCTACTGACACGATGAATTCAGTGTGAGGCTTTCAGATTCGTAGCTTGTTACATGAATCTGATTGGATTCTCGTAAAGTAGTTTTGTGAGAATATAAAATACCGATATAGGCCTACAGCGTAATTTATCCAGAGGTAACGTTAGCATTATTCACATCGTAATTGGTTCCGAATTCGGCACCTTAACTTGATTATCGTGTCCCGATCGTGTGCCCTTTTCATGATTTCAACTGCAAATATAATTTCCTAAAGTAATCTAGAGAAGGGGAAACTCACAAATCTACCAGCAGCCCAGCAAACACAAAACGTTTTCGACATCATTCGCAAAAGGTTATAAAAGGTTGTCAGAAAACGTTTAAATGTCGGGTTATATAAAGGGTATATTAAGAGTATAAAACGTTTTCATAACCTTAAAAAACATTTTTGAAAATCTACTGCTCAGCAAACAAAAATGTTTTACAGAAAATGTTTAAATGTCGGGTTATATAAAGGGTATAAAAACGTTTTTATAACATTCCAAAAACATTCTTGAAAACTTGATACAAAACATTCTAAACAGAATGTTATTTTGGGGAGTTGAAAAAATATTTTGCGAAAAATGTTTGCCCAAAATATTTTCAATAACGTTTTAAAAACGTTTTCATGACCTTTATATAACCCGACATTTAAATGTTATTAAAAGGTTTTGAAAATAACATTTTAAGAACATTTCTGCGTTTCCTGGGTTCAAATATTTTATCATAATGTTATTTAAGTAGGCCCCCTATTGACACAATATTTGGCAAAAATGTTTGCAAAAATAGTTTACAATAACATTTTTTAAAACATTTAAAAATATTGTTGTAGTGTGTTTTCATACAAAACGTTTTAAAAAGTTATAATGACCTTTATATAACCTTACATTTTAATGTTATTAAAACGTTTTTATCTAAACCAAAAGCCAAAATATAACTTATTTAAACGTTTTAAAAACGTTTTTGTGTTTGCTGGGAGGAGTAGTAAATAATGTGAGGAATCTATAAAGGTCCTGAAAAACTTTTTGAAATACGTATTTTCGTCCCGGATTTTTGTCTCCCCGTTTGTCCACTGAACTATATACCCATCAACATTTATATGACGTCATTAATTAATATGCACGTTTTTTAATCTAAACGGTATTTTACATAGAAGTACGAGGCCATGGTTAAATCACATGTAACACGTCACGAAATATATATGCATAACATAGCGACACTCTAGGTTTGGAGTATGCTGTAAACATTATACGAACGGGGAATTCCGGCACTGGAATAAACTTTTTTCGGAATCGGAGTTTCAGCAGATTTGAAAAGCGGATTAAAATGGTACCCTAAATGCGTTATAAACGATTTTAAAACTACCCCTTTTCATGAAAATCACCGTTTTTTGCCCCCTTAACGCGTCACGTGCTCAACCAAGAAAAAGCACCCCTTTTCACGCGTTTTTTTGGTCACGCATGCTTACATCATTATATTTGAGTGGCCCCCCCGGGCGGTGTAATAACCATCCAACAGTAGCGCCAATACGATACAGGTGTATAGCCGATCATGGAATGTATATCTTGCATAAAACGCTTGGTGCCTAAAAAGACATGATAAACTGTATTAGCAGGCCAGACCTATATTAGAATGAAGTTTACCTAGCAAACACACATTTCACAGAAGAAATAACATTTAGAAAACATTGAAAACTTGAGTGCAAACTATTCTAGCATATATGTCATTAATTATTTTACACACTTGCCTAAAATTATTTTACAATAACACTTTGACAACGCTTTTACCACGTTGATGTCACATCGTTTTGGTTTTTTTATACTGACGAACCCAAATAAAACAGTCCTTTTTGTTATACGCGACATTATGGATTTTGTTCTCGGTGCAAAGTCGTTTTCGCATTACTGTACTCGCGCTCGGGGAATCGCACGAAGCAGTTCATGCCAACATTAGAGCTATTCATATTCTTTTTATACACTAAGCCAAAAAAGAAACTTATAATTTTTCACAAGGTCGTATCTTAAAATCCTGTCCATCAAAATTAACCAAATTACACATGATTGCCTCAATACTCCACTCTAAACACATGTCAATAACCAAGCAGTTGTCCAACTGACACAATAGCAAAATGCACTGATATGGAACAGCTTCCTGGACCACATTCGCAGCCCTATTGGCACCAGCAAACGAAATCTGTGAGAACGGTATCTTGAATCACAGGTCACAAACTTACCAGGATCATCATGTCACACGTCCAAACAAATAATGAAGTCCTTTAGTAACGGGTATGTCCACCGTGCGCTTGCACACTCTGAAGATTGCCCCATGCTTCCCGTTACTAAAGGACTTCATTATTTGTTTGGATATGTGACATGATGATCCTGGTAAGTTTGTTTTGACTTTCTTTAATGTTTTTAACTTAATGTTGTTAAAATTGTTGGCTGTGACCTGTGATTCAAGATCATTCTCACAGATTTCTTTTGCTGGGTGCCAATATGGCTGTGAATGTGGTCCAGGAAGTTGTTCCATATCAGTGCATTTTGCGGTTGTGTCAGTTGGCCAACTGATTGGTTGCTGACATGTGTTTAGAGTAGAGTATTGAGGCAATCCTGTGTGTAATTTTAGTTAATTTTGATGGACAGGATTTTAAGATATGACCTTGTGAAAAATTATAAGTTTCTTTTTTGGCTTAGTGTATATTCAGTATAGAAACCACAAAGACGTAACAAGTCAATACGCTAGTGAGCTTTAACTTTAACATGTTTAAGTTGATGTTCCAAGAAGAACCTTACTAACCATATGCATAGGATATGACGACGCATTCTATAAATGCCAGTATCATAGGTGTAAATCCTGCTGAGTACCAATCAAGTAATGTCATCACATAAATACCACCCTAAAACAGTATAGAAAAAGAACAAAATGTATGATTATATCAATTTTCAGGTCCCCGTAAAAGGTTCATTGAAAAAGGTACATGGGAGCACGGTGGCCGAGCGGAATAATCCATAATCGGAAGGTTGCGGGTTCGAGCCCCGGCGACTCCACCATGTTGTGCCCTTTAAGGCACTTTATCTCGATTATGCCTATCAGCCTATTCCTCTCCACCCAGGTGTATAAATGGGTACCGGCATTCTTAAATACTGGGAAGGTATTAACAGACTCGCTGTGGAGGAGGTGTAGTGATCCCCTATAGCAACATTACATGGTGAACAGGATCGTCTCCTTTACCTTTTTTTAAAGTGTCATTTCAAATGTACTACTCAATTATGCTAAATCAATGGTCCAAAATACTTGTAAACAACGATTAACTTAAAAGACTTCTCTATAAATTTGAATTTTGCCTTTATAAAGCAACACAATGGCACATTATCAGTCCCAGAACAACGCCAAATATGGATTAAAAGACCTTTGACCTTGGATGTACAACAGCATGTTATGATCTAATGGGAAACTGTGCACATCAACAAACACCATTTCTATCAAAAAGGCAACGTCTGATATAATTTGAAACCACATAAATTACTAGAGTTGGTTCTTCTCTTGGATTTGGACCAAGCTTTAGAATATCGAATGTTGCGTTTTGAAATAAAACAAACCAGAAATTTATCACCCATTGTAAAGATATGGTACATGTACCGAATACATGTACATACATTGGCTGACCTTGTGGATTTCCTGGCCCAGCCATGCTAACCACATAAGGAGATTATACCATTAACCTAGTGCAGCTATTGTCATAGCAGGGTATTATTATGTAATACTCCTGATCCATATTTGGCGTTCTCTTGGGACTGATTATCGCCTACCTGTGTAACCAATGGAAGACCACATATCATCAGTATAAAGCATGTGATTAAAATAACATAGCGTTTATATTTCCTAATTCCCGGTCGATAAGTCTCCAGTTCATCTATAGTAGCAGTGATGATGACTTCCATGGTAACGAACTGCAAACAAAAAGATTGGCAAACGTGCATGGTAGGTGATGATTGCTAATAATATTGAAAGAAATATCAAATTCATAAAGAGCTATCAAGTATCATGATACATTTTAATGGCGACAAAGGAAATGTTACAGAATATCATAATAAATTCTACCATTTAAAGGAGGATTTCGTGATCCTAGCATCCTCTTTTTACGACCTTTTTCAGTAGATATCCACGAAAAAGCTTGTTCCCAAAATTTCAGTTGATTCCGATTTTTCGTTTGCGAGTTATGTGTAATTATGTGTATTACACTGCTTCATATAGGCCACTGTTGTAATTTCGTTCTGGTATACCAGAACTAAATTGCTAAACGAATTATTCTGCAAGAAATTTTTGGTACATAAACATTTAATGTAGTGAGAGGTTTCCAGTGGTATAAAAATCTCAACTTTTTTTGAGAAAAGTGGAGGGATGAGGCTGTGGATCGCGAAATGCCCTTTAAATTGACTTCATATCTACATACTCTCAGAAAAAATGTTCTAAAATTTGTCCTCTATAGAGCCCTAATTTCAATTTAGAGACCTTTTATAACCTTCATTTCTGAGGAACTTTACTTATACGGTAGATCAAAAATATGAAAAAAAAATACTTTGCATATACTATAAAATAAGCAAAGAAATATAATATTTAGCTCTTTTGTTATAACTTTAATTTCAGCCTGTGTCGTTTGACCGTTTGTCGTTTTTAAAATATATTTTTCATTGCAAATTTCTCTAAAAGAAATACGCCTAACATAATCAACTGTGTTATTTTTCAATAGTAGGCCCTACACGTATAGGGAAGTATTTCTTATCTTATACAGACGTGAAACTGACCATTTGTGAAAAAAGAGGAAAATGTTGTCAACTTTGGTGTTGAGTTGGGGGGCCGGGACCCTAATACATGTAGAGTAACCATTTTCCAAACCGTAACAGGCATAACCATAATATAACTCTAACAACTGAAGTACTGTGCACTGTGCAAGCTGCAGCAATAGCTTGTGGGGTACAAGTTCTCTGTGGGGGTAGGCCTGGGGTCCCACAAAGAAAAAAAGGACCCCATAACTTGCCGTTCTCTTACTGAACCTTTAGCCCTTGGGTGGGCAGTAATTATTCATGAAGTAATATGCAAACCTGAAATTGACAAATCCAAAAGGTTACTTCAAGTAGGCCTACATGTACAGAGATGCCACTCACTTTCACTCAAAAAGCCTGAAACTGGTGAGAAAAACCTGAAAAATTATGCAAATGCAAGAAAACTGAATTCAGGCTAAAACCTGAAAAGTGGCATCTCTGAATATGCTTGCAAACACATAATTATACATTTGGTATCCTTACTTTGGGTTTAACCCTTGTCAGACTGACACATTGACATGCTCTTCTATTACGGGGGTGTTATCATGGTTAGGCAAAAAAAAATGTTTGGTTGCCCTCAGCGACCGACCCAAAAAATCAGAAATCTTGGGTTTTTTTTTTTTTTTTTTTTTTAGAAGAAACCTTAAATTTGGACAGTATCAAGGACATTTTATACTTGTTATTCACTCATTTTATTTATTAAATGCATATTTGATTAAAAACAGGCTGTATTTCCATTTAAATTCACTCCAAAATCGCACAATTTTTTTACCATAAAATGATCAAGCATTTGTCAATGCTTGCCTTTTCAAAATGGAGGAAAAGTGAAGGAAGAGCACATGGAAAAAAAAAAGAAAAAAAAAAAAAAAAAAAAAAAAAGGATCAACCTACCGACCCTCCAATTTTTTGTCTGTGGATTTCTATACCCAGGATCCAGGTACATACATGTCATTCCTCAGAATACACTATTGTCTTAGTTTGATTTGCATAAAGAATACACGTAGATTCCTATTTAAGGGGGTACTACACCCCTGGCCAGTTTTATGCCTATTTTTGCATTTTTCTCAAAAATTATAGCACATTGGTGACAAGTAAGATATGGGTAAAGTCAAAAATAATGGCACCGTTTGGTTTTTGATGCCTGCTATGCAAATGAAAAAGACCAGCAAAGAAATTCATCTTTCAAAAAGTGTGTTATGATTTTCCCTTTAACCACAGCAATTTGTAGTGTCATAGCTGTCATGTAAAAAATAATATGCCCAATTTTCTTCCCCATATGGTCAGGAGTGTTACACTTTAGCGTGACAAGAAAAGAGGTACTTGTTTTTAAACATGCACTGTAAAAAATATACAAGTTGCAAAGTGTTGCATGGGTTTTCATGGCATTTTGTGAAGTGTCTGCTAATATTAAGTACCGTACCAAATTCTTTCATATTAGTCGCTTAATAGTCTACTTAGGAACATGTGAAGACTACATGGTGCGAAAAATAAAATATGTTCCAAAAATCACTTCTCGCCAGATTGTGTAGCATTGTAAGGTTATGATGACAGTAATAAGCTAATTCAGTCTGTTTAAAGTAAAAGCAACATTTGGGCCAAACTTGGAAAAAATTAAACTTGCATGATATCAAAACCGTTTTCTTTTTAGAGCGGGTTGAAAAGAGAAATTCTGTCTCGTTAGGAGTGTTACATCAGAATTCAACTTGATTTTTTTCATACACCAAGTTGGCAATATTCATACATTACTTTTTATTTTATTAGTGCATTGGGATAGGAACTCGAAAACAAGAAAAGCATTTGCCATTGCTTAAACATGTTTGCTACAGCTATCTAAATAGTCAATGTCAGGAGTGTTACACAGAATTAATTAATTGGCAATAATTCAAATTTCTGAAGAAATTACCAGTCTGTTGGTGTTCTTTTAGCCCTGAAAATATATTCCTGAAGCCAAACTGCTGCAATCATAATGTAAAGACCTTCATATTCAAGAAATATGTACATAATAAAATTCCCTTTAAAAGGGAAAGCCAGCCTCAATGTAGAAGAGGTCTTGTAATTAGTTTTGGTCAATGTGAAAGGCATTTTTAGGATCACGGCTTACTACATCCATGTTACATGACAGTCCACCAAACCATCAACGGTGAGAAGATGTACACTGAAACTGCAGAAAACATTAACTCCTAATCTCCTGTCAACTCTTTAATTCATTATTATTAATTCATTATTGTTCTCTAAATTGTTCTGTTCTGGTTTTATTTGTCTTTTCAGCTTCTTACCCACGATATTTCAATTTCCAATTTTTTAATACCATAACTTACGAACTCAATTTCTTCGCTTAGGAATGTCCGATTTTATTGGGGAAAACGGCGTTGTGGAGCAAAATAGCTCTTTATGTGAAAGCCTCCAAATTTATAAGCTGTCCAAAAGATGTCTGTTTTTGACATGATACGCCACATTTCTTAAAGACCCATTCAGTGATCCCAGTGCAAGAGTAAAAAATTAAAATTGTTTATAAATTGCTTAAAAGAGAAGGATAGGCCTAAGTCATTCAAATTGTCATTTGGTATTTTTGAAATGCCAAATTTGGCAAAAAATGAAGAAAACAGCAGTACTGACTTAGTTCAAGCCCCGCCATTCAAATACTTGTAGCTAATTTTAGATACTGTCAGTATCTAAAAATACAGATTCGTGTAAAATGTCTTATTTTGTCTTAAATAGGCCTACACGGCTTTTGGCTGAACCATTTGCAGACTTAGCACATGTAGGTACGGTACCAAAATTTTGATGATTTTTACGATCGTCCGGATGAGCAAATCACTGAATGGGCCTTTAATATTAATAATAGATAAGCTGCCTTTAAAAATATTATTGACAATGTTGAGAGTAGGAATTACCTTGAAAAATGTCTCAAAAATACAACATGCCAGTTATATTCCGGTCTGAAACGATCAGACAATATTTTAAACATTAATAACATCATAAACCCAAATCGTGAAAAAATCACCCCGGGTAGATTTTTGGCTATTTCTCCATTTACGATCCTGCCCAAAAGTGTCTACTTTCGATATACCACGTCACAAATACTACACTGCACTGACTGCAGGTTTTAGTTAAAAGGGCATTTCGTGATCCACAGCATCATCCCCTAACTTTTCTCAAAAAAGTTGAGATTTTTATATCACTGGAAACCTCTGGCTACATAATGTTTATGTACAAAATATTTCTTGCAGATTAATTCGTTTAGCAAAGTAATCGTGAAATTTGTCTACACATAACCATGCATAACTCGTAAAGGCAAAATCGGAATCAACTGAAATTTTTAGAATAAGCTTTTTTGTGGATATCTACTGAAAAATGTCATAAAAAGAGGATGCTAGGATCACGAAATACTCCTTAAATTCGCCATATAACATAATATAAACTCACCTTACATGTACATTTTTTATTTTAAAATAATTTGATATTAATTCGCAATGTATAGTTTACTGTATGATAGATGGTGGCAAGAACATTTATAAAGGACTGATTACTCACTGCAATCTTCACTCTTGTGTGTTTTGACTGTAAGTTTATGAATCAAATAAAAAAGATAGAAAGTAGCTTCACTTACGTTATGTGTCATTTTATTTATAACATAGAAGTTATTAAATTAATAAAGTAAGACAATTTATTTATCTATAAGTGCATGTCAAATGGGTACATTGTTCAATACTATAGGCCTACATGCATAAATTATGCCCATATTATAGCTAAGCCCTAAAAACTTTATTTTGCATCGGATTTTTCCCGTTGAAAAGGCAAAACTGATGTTCATGATAGCAACTATTTCATCAATAGCATTTTGAGTCATTTTTATCCATAAAACGACACAGGATAGGATAGATAATTACTTTGACATCAATATGGTCCATATGATGAAGATTTTGATTCTTAGATCTGTTATCAACATGATATCACGCTGTTCAGTGGTCAAGGACCCCGGGTCAAAGACACTGAAATGACATACTTTTCTTCTGCTGACCATATGATGCTGTATATTAACTATTATTGTTACATTTTAGGCCTATACCTAAAACTTTTGAAGTCATATTAATTCAAACATAACTTTGGTAATACTCACTCGTTTTCATTCGTTGAAACGGCAAAACATACTTACTTTTCCTTACACATCGAATTAAAATATTTTAAAAAAAATTCAACCACAAAACGTTTTAACAAAAAGTCATTCCAATACCAATAAACGTATAATATTTAAGCCATAAATAATTCAAATATAACTTTGGAAATACTCACTCGTTTTCGTTCGTTGAAACGGCAAAACATACTTACTTTTCCTAACAAATCGAATTAAAATATTTTTAAAAAATTTAACCACAAAAAGTAAAAAAATAAATCATTCCAATACCACTAAAATATAATCTCTTGAGTAAACTGACCCCAAACCTGAAACAGGTACCAGCCCCGAATGGGCTGGCGAAAACATGGTTTTCATAACTCGACCAAAATGTTACACTCCTGACAATCAGTTGTAAGTAATGTAGGCTCAACAATAAAATTGAACTAATGTAATTCAATTTTTTGCCCCTTTTTGAGATGGCCATAGATAGTGTCACCAAAATTTTACAAAAACTACTTTAGAAAATGTGATTTGCAAATTTATATATTTGAGGCTATACAGTTAGGCCTACTGTAGCAAAGTGACAAAAACATGCAAGCTGGGCTCGAAAAACAAAAAAGAACGTAAATCACCTAAATTCTGTGCCTTTTTTAAGAGGGCCATAGATGTTGTCAACAAAAAATTACAAAGACTGTTTTAGAAAATGTAGTTTATAAAATATTTCAGGCCATACCTGTAGTGTACAGTGTCAGGAGTGTTACACAATAGCACTACTTTGATGGATCCTTACATCAATTTGAGGAACAATGTGATGCTAAAACTTCAACACAGTTTTTGCACATCATATTGCATGATATAAACTTAAACAGAAAATAATTTAAGATGTTTCTTTTGACAAATAAAAACTTTTGTTCCTGATTTCCATGAATTTTTAGGTGTTTAAATAAAAATTTTAATTTTTTTTCCAAAACTTTGTTTCCATGTGAAAAATTCTACATGACTATTTTAGTTTAGTGTCTAAGTAATTAATTAAAACTCAAAGAATTACATATTTGCATAATTTTGTCAAAATATAACAAGGAATGACATGGGTCTTTTGTGTTATGTTTCTGAAGATTTTGGACTACTTTTGCCAATAAACCAGTTGAAAAAATATATTTAGTAATATTACTGAAGTAATTTTTTTATTTTTTCTTGAATTTAGATATGTTTTGCTATAAGACAACAATTACATCTCTGAACACTGTTTGTAATTTTGACACTTTTGTCACACTTTGGTGCCATTATTTCTGATTATACCCATATGTATATTATAGGGGCAAGGACTACAACTACTGTACTGAAAATTCAGCAACTCAAAGCAAGTAGTTATTGATTTATTCATCAAATATTGGTTTTCCCACATTTTTGACTGTAACCCCACAACTGTTGTCTGTGCTGAAATAAAATTTATAGTGCAGTAGTTGTAGTCCTTGCCCCTATAATATACATATCTTACTTGTCCCCAATGCGCTATAATTTTTAAGAAAAATGCAAAAATAGGCATACATTTTGGCAGGGGTGTAGTACCCCCTTAAATGTTTGTTTTCACTGATCACATTATATCCCCTTTTAATTTCGAGCCAAACAAATGAGATATAACTAAGAAAATTGCGCTTTCATTCCAGCGGTTACAACGCTCGCCGATTGTATTACATGTAATACTGCATTGCGCTCAACATGTACACGTCCACGGGACATGTTAGCAAGCACTCGGGTATCCCCGGTTTTAATATAAAAACATAAATTTTACTGTTATTAAAGTACTTCAGGCTTTAGTTTTTTGCATGGTATTTAGTACACCACTGCGCAATATACATGTAATTATGCAAAAAGTAGAAATCCGAAATTGAGGGCGCCGCTGTGAAGCAAATCACATATGGTTTTAACTGAGGTATTTTTTTGGTTTGCTAAGAGTTATTTCAAACTCCCCCATTCCCATCAGATTTCTAAGCTAAACTGGGTCTCCTTGATGCAATAAATTATACCAATGTGTGTAAGTACCAACATTCTTCATGTTTGTTTGATTTTGATAGATTTTCTTTAAAACTTTACTTTAAAATAAAAGTGGAGTATTACAGGATGAGTTTGTGATAGATGGACAGCAGATTGAGGAGGTGAAGCAATTTGAATATCTGGGTTCAATGATTAACAACAGTGGTGACAGCACAACTGAAATTAAGAGAAGACTGGCTATTGCAAGGACAACTGTGCAGGGCATGTCAAGCATATGGAAAAGCAGAGGCCTATCCATTGACCTCAAGGTACGCCTACTTCGTGCAACTGTGTTTTCCATTGCCACTTATGGATGCGAGTCTTGGGCTATGACCAAGAATGATAGGAAAAGAGTAGATGCTTTTGAGATGTGGTGTTACAGGAGGCTTCTACAAGTGACATGGAAAGACAGAACAAATTCCTGGATCCTCGACAAGATTGGTACTAGTCTAACCATCAGAAGCGGCATAATGGAGAGAAAGCTGAAGTACTTTGGCCATATTGTCAGGAAACGTGTGTTGCTAATCTTCGAGTATCGAGTTTCGAGTTCGAGTATCGAGTTTCGAGTTGCAATTTTCGAGTATCGAGTTGCAATTTTCGAGTATCGAGTTGAAATTTTCGAGTATCGAGTTGCAATTTTCGAGTATCGAGTTGCAATTTTCGAGTATCGAGTTGAAATTTTCGAGTATCGAGTTGAAATTTTCGAGTATCGAGTTGAAATGTTCGAGTATCGAGTTGAAATTTTCGAGTATCGAGTTGAAATCTTCGAGTATCGAGTTGCAATTTTCGAGTATCGAGTTGCAATTTTCGAGTATCGAGTTGCAATTTTCGAGTATCGAGTTGAAATTTTCGAGTATCGAGTTGAAATTTTCGAGTATCGAGTTGAAATTTTCGAGTATCGAGTTGAAATTTTCGAGTATCGAGTTGAAATTTTCGAGTATCGAGTTGAAATTTTCGAGTATCGAGTTGAAATCTTCGAGTATCGAGTTGCAATTTTCGAGTATCGAGTTGCAATTTTCGAGTATCGAGTTGCAATTTTCGAGTATCGAGTTGAAATTTTCGAGTATCGAGTTGAAATTTTCGAGTATCGAGTTGAAATTTTCGAGTATCGAGTTGAAATTTTCGAGTATCGAGTTGAAATCTTCGAGTATCGAGTTGCAATTTTCGAGTATCGAGTTGCAATTTTCGAGTATCGAGTTGCAATTTTCGAGTATCGAGTTGAAATTTTCGAGTATCGAGTTGAAATTTTCGAGTATCGAGTTGAAATTTTCGAGTATCGAGTTGAAATTTTCGAGTATCGAGTTGAAATTTTCGAGTATCGAGTTGAAATTTTCGAGTATCGAGTTGAAATTTTCGAGTATCGAGTTGAAATTTTCGAGTATCGAGTTGAAATTTTCGAGTATCGAGTTGAAATCTTCGAGTATCGAGTTGCAATTTTCGAGCGTAGATCGAGTTAAAAACTCGAAAACCTACAAAATGATCAATATTCGAGTGAAATCCATATTTACTATATATGAAAGGCAAAATACTTCAGATCAATTTAGATTAACCTTTGGCCTAAATAATATGTGTTTACCACTTTGATTAAGGGCCGCATGTGCGACAAATGCATCATTTGCAACAGAAACGTTTAACTCGAACTTCGTTCATTTGAGCGCATTTCGAGTAACAAACTCGAAAACTTGCAAAATGAGCGTACTTCGAATTAAAAACTCGAAAACCTGCAAAATGATCAATATTCGAGTGAAATCCATATTTACTATATACAGTATATGAAAGGCAAAATACTTCAGATCAATCTAGATTAACCTTTGGCCTAATAATATGTGTTTACCACTTTGATTAAGGGCCGCGTGTGCGAAAAATGTATCATTTGCAAGAGGAAAGTTAAACTCGAACTTCGTTCATTTGAACGCATTTCGAGTAACAAACTCGAAAACCTGCAAAATGAGCGTACATCGAGTTAAAAACTCGAAAACCTGCAAAATGATCAATATTCGAGTGAAATCCATATTTACTGTATACAGTATATGAAAGGCAAAATACTTCAGATCAATCTAGATTAACCTTTGGCCTAATAATATGTGTTTACCACTTTGATTAAGGACGGCATGTGCGAAAAATGTATCATTTGCAAAAGGAAAGTTAAACTCGAACTTCGTTCATTTGAGCGCATTTGAGTTTCAAACTCGAAAACCTGCAAAATGAGCGTACTTCGAGTTTCAAACTCGAAAACCTGCAAAATGTTCAATGTTCGAGTATCATTATACCCATCATAATGTAAGGCAAACTACTTCAGATCATTTTTAGATTAACCCTAGTCCAAACCAGGGGTGGTATCGTGGTATCCAACCCCATGACGGATGATTTTACCGTAACCCAAAAACGCTTTTAGTAAGCTTTAGCACCCTTTACTTTTTATATAGCTGTGGGGTTTGGGGACATCCTTTGCGCTCATTTTGATGCCAAACGTGTTGGCCTATACAAAACCTTCCACTCGGGTAAAGGGATGGATGCCACTCACGACGACCTCCATAGACATTTCAAATTTGAGGGTGGATGCCCCCCCATCGTGAGTGTTACAAATAATGGCTAAATTAGACTAGGGTTAACTTATATTATATATGTTACCATTAAAAAAGGGCACGTCGATAACGAGAAAAGCGGAAAATCTACATCAGAAAACTCAAACTCGAAAATCGTTCATTTTAGCATACTTCGAGTTTCAAACTCGAAAACATGCAAAATGAGCCTACTTCGAGTTTTAAACTCGAAAACCTGCAGAATTGTCAATTTTCGAGTTTCATTTATACCTACTATACTTCACATCATTTTACATTAACACTATAACGCAGGGGGTGGT
Source organism: Amphiura filiformis (assembly GCF_039555335.1). Lineage (NCBI taxonomy): Eukaryota > Metazoa > Echinodermata > Ophiuroidea > Amphilepidida > Amphiuridae > Amphiura > Amphiura filiformis. The sequence continues at coordinate 96,579 of NW_027305631.1, forward strand.
ATCGTGGTATCCAACCCCCCTAACGGATGATTTTACCGTAACCCAAAACGCTTTTATTTAGCTTTAGCACCCATTACCTTTTTATTTGGGGCCTGGGGACATCCTTTGCGCTCATTTTGTTGCAAAAACGGGGTAGGCCTGATCTCCCCTCGGGTAAATGGGGTGGATGCCACTCACGACGATTTCAATAGACATTCTGAGGGCGGGTGGCAAACACCCATCCCCTTAGTTATGTTCGTGAGAGTTACAACTAATGGATAAATTATACTAGGGCTAACTTATGTTACCATTATATTAAGGGCACGTCGATAACGAGAAAAGAAGCAAATCTGCATCAGAAAACTCCAACTCGAAAATCGTTCATTTTGGCATACTCGAGTTTCAAACTCGAAAACCTTTAAAATGAGATTACTTCGAGTTTTAAACTCGAACATCTGCAAATGTACAATTTTCGAGTTTCATTCATGCCTATCATAATGCAAGGCAAACTACTTCAGATCAGTTTTACATTAACCCTTGGCAAACGAATGGGAGGTATCATGGTATCCGACCCCCCTAACGGATGATTTTACCGTAACCCCAAAACGCTTTTATTAAGCTTTATCACCCTATACTTTCTTTTTTATATAGCTGTGGGTTCTGGGGACATCCATTGCGCTCATGTTGATGCAAAACGGGAAGGCCTATAAAGAATCTTCCCTTGGTAAACATGGTAAAGGGGTGGAGGCCACTCACGACGATTTCCACAGACTTTGAAAATCTGAGGGTGGTTGGCAAACATCCCCTCTTCGTGAGAGGTTACAAGAAATGGCCGAATTAGACTACGGTTAACTTAAATGTACATTCACCATTATATATATTAAGGGCACGTGGATAAGAGAAAAGGAAAATCTGCATCAGAAAACTCAAACTCGAAAATCGGTCATTTTGGCATACTTCGAGTTTCAAACTCGAAAACCTTTAAAATGAGCCTACTTCGAGTTTTAAAAATTTGAAAATCTGCAAAATGTTAAATGTTATCTACCTCTATAAACGGATATTTTTACAACACGCGACACTTAGACCAAGCAACGCTACGCAGTATGCGGTTGTGATGACCCGATCGTACAATATTATTTTTTGAATCATACAATATCATTTTTAATATTGTGCACATTATCTTGTTGGTCAATAACAAAATCATGTTTTTATTTTATCAATAAAAAGCCTTATATAAAGAATAATGTGGTATATTGTATTTATAACAGCTGTACTGAAAAAATCATGAAAATCCTAAAGTCCATGTTAAGGGTGCAAACCTTGTACTTGAATAAGCATCTGGTTTTAAAAGCACTCACATTTTATATTTACATGAAGAGAAGCTATTGAAACCAGTACCGGCATTTCTCTCAGTATTGACTGATTCTGCTTGCTCACTGTGGAGAATGTATGCACCAGTCATGATTAACTGCAGAGATAGCATTTATTTCACACACACTACTGCATGTAACACTCACGATGGGGGGGAATCCACCCTCAAATTTGAAATGTCTATGGAGGTCGTCGTGAGTGGCATCCATCCCTTTACCCGAGTGGAAGGTTTTGTATAGGCCAACACGTTTGGCATCAAAATGAGCGCAAAGGATGTCCCCAAACCCCACAGCTATATAAAAAGTAAAGGGTGCTAAAGCTTACTAAAAGCGTTTTTGGGTTACGGTAAAATCATCCGTCATGGGGTTGGATACCACGATACCACCCCTGCTTTGGACTAGGGTTAATCTAAAATGATCTGAAGTAGTTTGCCTTACATTATGATGGGTATAATGATACTCGAACATTGAACATTTTGCAGGTTTTCGAGTTTGAAACTCAAAATGCGCTCAAATGAACGAAGTTCGAGTTTAACTTTCCTTTTGCAAATGATACATTTTTCGCACATGCCGTCCTTAATCAAAGTGGTAAACACATATTATTAGGCCAAAGGTTAATCTAGATTGATCTGAAGTATTTTGCCTTTCATATACTGTATACAGTAAATATGGATTTCACTCGAATATTGATCATTTTGCAGGTTTTCGAGTTTTTAACTCGATGTACGCTCATTTTGCAGGTTTTCGAGTTTGTTACTCGAAATGCGCTCAATTGAACGAAGTTCGAGTTAAACTTTTCTGTTGCAAATGATGCATTTGTCGCACATGCGGCCCTTAATCAAAGTGGTAAACACATATTATTTAGGCCAAAGGTTAATCTAAATTGATCTGAAGTATTTTGCCTTTCATATACAGTAAATATGGATTTCACTCGAATATTGGATATTTTGCAGGTTTTTGAGTTTTTAACTCGAAGTACGCTCATTGTGCAGGTTTTCGAGTTTGTTACTCGAAATGCGCTCAAATGAACGAAGTTCGAGTTTAACTTTCCTGTTACAAATGATACACTTTTCGCACATGCGGCCCTTAATCAAAGTGGTAAACACATATTATTAGGCCAAATGTTAATCTAGATTGATCTGAAGTATTTTGCCTTTCATATATAGTAAATATGGACGAGACTCGAATATTAATCATTTTGCAGGTTTTCGAATTTTTAACTCGAAGAACGCTCATTTTGCAGGTTTTCGAGTTTGTAACTCGAAATGCGCTCAAATGAACGAAGTTCGAGTTAAACTTTCCTGTTACAAATGATACATTTTTCGCACATGCGCATGCACAAAAGAAATGTATGCTAAAGCTTAAATAAAAGCGTTTTGGGTTACGGTAAACTTATCTGTTGGGGTGTTGGATCCCGGGCTGGATACCACGATACCACCCCTTCGTTGGACTATATGGTTAATCTAATGATCTGAAGTAAATTTAGTTTACCTTACATTATGATAGGTATGAGGTATGAATGAAACTCGAACATTTAAAATTTTGCAGATTCTCGAATTTAAAACTCGAAGTAGGCTCATGTTAAAGGTTTTCGAGTTTGAAACTCGACGTATGCCAAAATGAACGATTTTCGAGCTATATAAAAAGTAGAGGGTGCTAAAACTAAATAAAAGCGTTTTAGGGTTACGTTAAAGTCATCCGTAAGGGGAGTTGGATACCACGGTACCATGCACCCCCTGCGTTAGAGTAGGGTTAATCTAATATGATGTGAAGTAGTTTGCTTTTCATTATAATAGGTATAACGTTCATGAAAGTTCATCTGTGTTGGTATAAATCATGATTTTGATTTAAACTTTTGATCCAAACACAAGGAATTAATTCCTACCTCGGAATTCTCATTGCACTGTAAGCATCATAACATCACGCCGGTAAGCTTACATCTGTCAAGTTCCGTGAAAGGATCTAAGGCCGATAATATTTTGAGAAGGGCCGAACGCTCGCTTTTGAACGTCAGAATTGGTCAAGTTGTTCAGAAATTAAAGCATTTGGATAATGAAAAGGATCGCCTTGGTGATTTAATATTTCGCGCGAGTCCATTATCAGCTGACGATAAAGCGGAAGTGAAACAACGTGTGACGAAATCAGAGGTCAAAGAGCACGATACATGTAAACAACGTCAACAGCGTAAATTTACTCGTCTCGTGGAAAAGAAAGAACAACAGGATAAACGCAAATTTAACAACAATATTGCCGCGGATTGCATCTCCAAATGGGTTAAGAACTGTTCTCAACGTATTCTGAGTGATCCAGAATTGCATGTTCTTGCTCGCGGTTTGAACTTCGCTGTCACTGAGGATGAAGTTCCGATAGTGGAATTTATTACAGCTACAGAGTCTGCATGTCGGAATTTACCCGAGACTCAAGCGAATGAATTGCGTTCCAAAGTTGTGAATCTCGTAAGTAAACCTAAGAAAATTGATTCGAACATTAGCAAAGACGAAAGGAAAGCGCTTCAGGACCTAAGAAAAGATCAATCCATTCGTATTTTACCTGCCGATAAAGGCCGTTTATGTGTGATTTTGGACACCACTGAATATCACCAAAAGTGTGAAGCTTTGCTTGGGGATACCAACACATACAAAAAGTTAGGAAAACGTGATCCTACCTCCAGATACAAGAAAAATCTTGTGTCTGTTCTGCAGGACATTGAAAATGAAGGTGCCATAAACAGGGTCGAGTATCGGAAGTTGTACCCAACTGCTGAAAATTCCCTAAGTTTTATGGACTACCCAAGGTGCACAAATTGAACACTCCATTGCGCCCAATTGTCAGTTGCATTGGCTCCATCACTTATAACTGTTCCAAATTAGTCGCGGACATTTTGTCACCTCTTGTCGGAAAAACCAAACATCATATTTCTAACTCGCAGCAATTTGTTGAACTTATCCAAGATCAAAGAGTAGAGGAGGATGAGGAGTTGAGATCGTATGACGTCAGTGCCTTATTTACATCTGTCCCTGTGGACAAGGCACTTCGGATTGTACGTTCTCGCCTGGAACAGGATAGCGCCCTCGGTGATAGAACTGAATTAACACCGGACCAGATAGTTAGACTCTGTGAAACCTGTCTGAAACAGTATTTTATTTACAATGGAGACTATTATGAACAGTTACACGGTGCGGCCATGGGCCTTCCGCTTTCTCCGATACTGTGCGACATTTACATGGAAGACCTTGAACAGAGAGCTATTGCGACAGCACCCCCCCCCTCTGTGGTGGTTTCGCTATGTAGATGACACCCACTGCAAACTTAAGAAGTGTCACTCGCAAGAATTTACCGACCATCTAAATTCGCTGGACAAGGACATCAAATTCACCACCGAAGGGGAGGAAAACGACTCGCTTGCTTTTCTAGACACTCTCACCGTAATCCAACCTGACAGATCCATCAAAGTCACCATTTACCGCAAAAGCACACACACGATCAATATCTCAATTTCTCGTCTAATCACCCCATTGATCACAAACTTGGAGTCATCCGAACTTTGTACCATAGGGCCGACACCGTGGTCACTAACCTCCAGGATCGCGAAGACGAGAAAGCACATGTGAACAATGCTTTAGTCAAATGCGGTTACCCCAAATGGGCTCTCGATAAAGCTACAGAACCAAAAACTCACAAAACGAGAGACGTGGGCGATAAACGCCCAAACAAAGGTCACGTAGTTCTCCCCTATATCAAAGGCACTTCTGAAGCCATTAGAAGGACTTTTAGCAACTACGGTGTTAGCGTTTTCTTCAAACCGACCCGCACACTTAGACAAATCCTTGTGTCACCCAAGGACAAGACAGATAAGAAGGACATTACAGGTCCGGTATATTACATCCTTGCCAGGGCAAAACTGTTACCGGTACCGGACAGTGCAAAGAAGCCTATATTGGCGAAACTGAACGCTCTCTGAAAACACGTTTCAATGAACACAGGAGACCCAGTAGTACAGCATCAGAGGTCTCAAACCACATTCACATCGAGTCTCCGGGACATTTTGTGGACTTGGATAAGGTCCGCATACTTGACAGAGACAGCAGGTGGTTCCAACGTGGAGTTAAAGAAGCAGTTCACATCAAAGCCAACCAACCATCTCTCAACAAAGACGGGGGCCGGTTCAAGCTTTCAGGAGTCTACGAGTCTGTTATCAGGTCAAAGGTCAAGAAAATCACGACCTGATACAGTCACTCACTCGCTGATGAAAGATGGAGTACCATCTGAAAATTCCGAGGTAGGAATTAATTCCTTGTGTTTGGATCAAAAGTTTAAATCAAAATCATAATAGGTATAAATGAAACTCTAAAATTAAACATTTTACAGATTTTCGAGTATAAAACTCGAAGTAGGCTCATTTTGCAGGTTTTCGAGTTTGAAACTTGAAGTATGCTAAAATGAACGATTTTCTAGTTTGAATTTTCTGATGCAGATTTTCCTTTTTTTTTTTTATTTACGAGCCCTTAATATAATGGTAACGTGTATATATCCCGGTATATATATAAGTTAACCCTAGTCTAATTTAGTCATTCTGGTATCAATGTAGGCCTACTCGGGAGGGTAATACCCCGAGGTTAATACCTATCCACTAGTAGGCCTACCCTTTTTTATGAACAACTAGTGTGCTTTTACCGGGGCTTTTACGAATTCCGTGGAGAACGTAATAACAAATTGGATAGAGAAGGGTTAAACATTTGTGCTTTCTCTTCATGTCGGAGAGGGACATCCTATAGCCTACTTCAAAAGCAGATTGAAAATTAAAATTGCAACTCGATACTCGAAAATTGAACTCGATACTCGAAGATTTCAACTCGATACTCGAAAATTTCAACTCGATACTCGAAGATTTCAACTCGATACTCGAAAATTTCGATACTCGAAAATTGCAACTCGAAACTCGATACTCGAACTCGAAACTCGATACTCGAAGATTAGCAACACACGTCAGGAAACATGGAGGTGTAGAAAAACAGATTTTGCAAGGGGCTATGGAAGGCAAACGAGGAAGAGGACGTCCACCAACATCTTGGACTAATGACGTGAAGCTGGTTTCTAACCAGGGAATGCAAGGTGCAACGCACTTGGCATCAGATCGAGTGAGATGGCGTACTCTTGTGAAGACCACAGCAGCGCTACACAGCGCCACCTGACACAGAGAGAGAGATTACAGGCCATTATGGTGGATTTTGCAGTTGGCATTCAAAATTTTAACATACCAACCTAATACAGGAGGGTGTGTACACATGCATAGGGGCGATTTGTCCCCATGCTGTCGATGCAACCACGTAAACACTGATTCTAATCTGCCACTGGAAAATCCAACATGGTGTTACTCTCATGTTGAGAATTTTAGTGCGTCTCATCTACATAGAGATGAATTAAAAGATTAACAAGAAAATAAGGTCCCCTTAGTTTTAGGGCTATAATAAGCACAAAATACAATTGTGGAAGTAGTTTTGCCTTGACTCTCCCTCTCCCTCTACCAAATGATCTTTGGCCCACCCCCTTTAAACATGCCAAATTTTTGGATCCCAATTTGCAAACCTTAATATGCAAGCACAATGAGCAGGAAAACATTTCTGTAAGTACTGCTTTCCTATAAGGGACCGTTCACAGACACTTGTAAGGGGCCTGATGCAAAAGGGGCCCTAAATTTTTTGACCCTCCTAAGGGGGGGCTGAAAAAATGACCACAAATTTTCCTGGAAAAATTGAGTTTATATGCTTTTCTTTGGGGTTGACCCATAATAATGTCAAAAAGGGGGGCCCTGAAATTTGAGGTCTGTAAAGGGGCCCCGAAAAATTTTTGCGATGTATTTTTTTTGCATCAGGCCCCCCTAACAAGTTTTTGTGAACGGTCCCTAAGCCTTTTTAGAGCATCTTATTTAAAAGGCACCCATGAATGTGTGCCAAAAATCTCTTGGTCACCCATCTCCCAAAATTGGGATGCAACTGCCACTCCCTGCCAGTGAACTTGTACATGCACATCTCAATGTTTGCTCAAGATCAATAAAAAATAATGATGTACTGTATTCGACCAAATTGACACACGTGCTTACAACAATGTCAGTTGATCGGGGGGGGGGGGGTTGTGGTGCTTATTCAAATCATGAAATGTAAGTTAAATGAGAATTTACATGTATAAACACTAAAGGTACGGTATTATCTGAAGTCAAAATCACCATCTAAATTGGAAGAGTTAAAAGGTAATTTTATTTATTGAGTTTGGTTGTGCTCTGCAGATGCACTGCCAAATGGGGCACTAATTTAGGTCAAATGACAGCGAAATTCAAATTAGTTATGAAAAGATTTCTTGAAGGAGCAATTTTAACTAAATTATGCACAACAAATGCACATAAAAGCTGTGAAAATGTAAGCAAAACCCCCTGCTTGAATCATGCACTTGCATCATTTTATTCCCATAATACCATTAAAGGTGGATTATGATGATATTACAATGTAGGAAATGCTCTGAGAATATAAACAAAAGAAAATAGAAATTGATATATCCATGTCCGATTTGCTTCATAAGGCATATTGATCAGTGTAATTTGTTCTGCCCAGTTAAAAAACTGTTTCAGCTCAACAAGATTTCCTAGATTCCAGAAATATTCCCATATTCCATCATAAGGCTTGACAAGGGGGGGGGCTGGGGCTGGATTTAGGGGAAGATTGAAAAGTAGGAAAGGCAATTTAAATTTTTGGCATGTTGCCAGGAAATTTGACTCTCCCACTGACCATCATAACCAAGAAAGGAAACAAAACTTCATTGTGTCTCATTTAAGCATCATCAACCAGTCCCTGGACTTTATTAATTTTTTTTTCACATTCACAATTGTAAAAATATATATAATTATTGAAGCTCAATTATCAAAAATAACAAAAACATACAATAATATTGACAATGTGCAAAGTTTATTACCGTAATACAACAGAATCTACTCCATGGGCCATGGGGCCACAAGAGGCATTTTTTGAAAAGTGAGTTACTGTGACCTGCTACATTTGTACCATGCAATGAGTATAAAGTCGCAAGGTGGTAGTATCGAAACGCTCTGGCTATAGTCTTCCACATACACTTAATCATGGTTTTCATGGAAGAAAGGCCCAACTCCATGGAGTTGGGCCCTTCTTCCACAAATATTGGTTAAAGAGAATTTTGTTCATCCATGGTTTTCACTACAGTAAACTTTCTTGCTAACATATTACACAAGTTCTACTTGCATGTGCAATTAATGGCGATTACCTCATTTCTGTAGCTATTTATAAGACAGAACTGGTACTTGCAGTATATTAGTGGAAGAAGGGCCCAACTCCAGCTCGTATAAAGACCTGTACTGTTGCCATGCAAACATATGTTTAATATTAGGCTATCATAAATGAAAACACCAAATGTCTAGCATACTTATTTTTAATCCACAGTTCTGAAGTTTTGTGATGTGTATTTTAATGTATTTTCATTGGCCCAGGAACCGGGGAGAGGGGGGGGTTAATCATTTTGGTGGATATGGAAAAGTTCCATTGGGCCCCAATTATTTGGGCCATGTGCCATTGCCCCATATTAAAATCTTTCAGAGCCTCTGATTTTATTCTTTTTACTCCATTATTATTGCCCATTTATCTCAATTTTCATCCCCGTATACATCAAAATCAATACATGGAAGCAGCGCCCCCAGGAGTCGGAAATGTTTGCTAATAAATCAATACAAATTACCTTAAATTACTTTAAAAAGCTTATCAGTTATTCCATCATGGTGGATTGATAGTACATTGAGGGTGTATAAATGAAACATACAAAATTCATTTCTGAAAGTTCAAAAGGACGGATTCACAAAATATTCTTTTTGTACATCAAAGAGTGACAGAGCAGACAACACTATAATAATATTTTCTTTTAAAACTACTACTGTATGACATGCGATCACTGCCATGAATGGATATATTGACATGTCAATTTCTTTCAGCGAAATTGACATATGTCGATTTGCCTAATAATGGCAGTGATAGCATGTTATAAACTACTGTAGGCACTTGCAAAGCAAATCCAGGGGGGGGGGGCACTGGTCATTGACAAGCGGGTATCATGCGTGGCCACAAAGTTTCAAATAGCACCTAAACAAGTATTTACGAGGTCTGAAAATGCAGCCCTAAACAAGTATGACAAGTGCAATTTCATACCCTAAATATAATATAATATAAAAAGTATTGACATTATTTTTGCCCCCATCAGAAGCAAGTAAATCAGTCATACGGTATTTTGACTCTAAAACCCTTCATGATAACTGGGAAAACACAAATTCAAAAGTTCATAATTTTTAACCTTTATTACATAGGCCTACTACATTTGTTTCAAAGGACCCTAAACACTGTTTTATTGTACAAGGTATACCCTTTTTCTCAAATTTCCTTGTTTGTTTTAGATACCCTATTCACGATACGTAAGTACAGTGCCTGATCATGAAAAAAGACCCTTTTTACTTGAATCTTTGGCCACGCATGATACCCCCAGGTCAATGACCAGTGGCCCCCCTGGGAGCAAATCTTTTGACTTGCCTTTTACAATAGAACACACAATAAATCACAGTCTAATAATTTCTAACTTAAGGAATCAGATATTAACGTTTGCAAAGTATTTTTTGTGGGTGCTGAGAGTACACCATACCTATCAAACTGCACTGTGAATACGAGGAATGTTCTTCTGATATCAAATAATTTCGATTTTTTGAAATTCACTATTTAATATAAATATATGACAAATTATTGAAGATATATACACTTTTTTCCCAAAAAGACCTTAAATTTGTTTGTGTTTTGGGGGAAAATACATATCTTCAACATGAAAGGTCGCAATTTTGTATAGATTGTTGGCTTTTCCTCCCAGCTACATACACTTTAAGTACATATCATTAGATTCATAAAGTTTATTCGAGGACTGTTAAATATCAATTTGTAATCATTTGCCATAAAAATAAAAAGTGTACATATTATATCGTGAATTTCAAAAAATCCAAAATTATTTCATATCATGGACATCCTTCGTATTCAGAATGCAATTTGATGTCGGATGTGCTCTCATGTCCCACACAAAATACTGTCCAAACGTTGCCACCAGAGCCCATAAACGCATTATTTAATTTCCAATTGAAATAAAATGATACAGGGATGTGCAGCGGCAGGGGCATGGCCCCCCAGGCAGAACCCTTTCCCCCAGTAAAAATCAAAAATTACTAAAAAATACCACTTTTTGCGGCAATTTTGGGCCAAATTTGTTGGTTTTGCCCCCCTGAAATTCACTTTTCCCCTCCAATGCCCCCGGAAAAAAATCCTGGCGCCGCCACTGGATAAGGGGTGTAGAGGGAAAAAACCCTTAGTCCAAAGGGTCATTAGTCCAAGAAGTTAGGGTTTAGGGCATTTCGCTATAGGCAAAATATTAAATTCTTGATCATGAGAGGATGTACCTTCTGCATACTGTTGCGTCAGCGTTCTTTTCGTGGAATAACACGATCGTGCGACCAAACCTTGACCTTGACTAGAGACGACCGTATTCAAAGTATGATTCGTCTTGCGTAGTACGCTCAACGCACATATGTGCATACCCAAGTTGGCTCTCATGACGAGAATTAGATATATTTTATCTATAGTATTGGGGTTAGGATAGGCCTAAATGATCCACGAGAGCTCCACTCACTACGTTTCGCATTTCAGTATTAGTGTCAGGATTATGGTTAGGGTTTGTAGATGTTTAGGTCTTAGATTAGGGCTTAAATCATTGGGATTTTGGACTAATGACCCTTATTGACCTGTAACCTGTGTAGAATTTACTAGAAAGATCATTTTAGGGCACATTATTGTGATGTACACACTACAACCATTCCTTCAGAATACCATACCATTTTAGATTACAATACGGGTCTGTTTTAAACATGTACATTAAGGTTATTAATTATTTTAAACTGTTGTGATTTGGTAGTTCACAGCACCTTACGAATGGTAGTGAGCTTTGGCAAAAACTGCATTGCTCAATTCATAGCGAGCGTGTAGAAGAACTAAAATATCACAGATATACTTTTATAGGTGCTGTGGTTCTTGAGTTACGTTGTAAAGAGGGCTGAAACAACAACACTTTTGTAAAACGTACATAACTCATTAACAACAATAAATTAAGCAAGTTTGCAAAGTATACCATTTGTAGAATGAACTTTTGCAAAACATCAAGGTGTTAATTTTCAATAATATATTGATCTAGATAATGCCAATCGATTTTTAGGTTGCTTCGACCAACAATACCTCGTCTACCCTTAAACTGAATAAACAGTCTAAAGGATAATACTTTGTACATACATTTTTATATTTTTATCTAGTGTACATTCTCATTGCTCAGTGTGATCATGAATCATTTTCAATCACTTGCATACTTTTTTGCCCTACATTGTATATGTAATTCATTACATTTTCACATGTCCAACTTACACCTAAATGCAATTGGCCAAATTGTCAGGTCAACACAGCAATATTGACATAATGTCGTATTCAAACATTAAGTCCCCCATAGAACTCGTAAAGAGCCAAAAGTAGCCAGTGGAGTTTTTTTTTCACTTTACCTTATTAATGTATTTTGGCTTAAAATGAACTAGCCCCTGGATAGAAACCTTTCCTGACTTTAAAATTACTAATATTCAGCATAATTTGATGATTTGGCAGGGAATGGCCTTTTTACGCAAGAGGGGTCATCGGATGATTTCCTTCATATAAACTCCTCAACAAAAGTTTGGAAAGTTTTTCCAAGCATCTGTATCTCAAATTATTTGTGACATAGTCATATCGTGTTGCATATCAATGGATAGCTACAATACTCAGCTTTACAATGACACCCCATTTGAAACAATAACATATTTCACGGCTGAGTACACGCCTTGTGAATGTAGTGGGGTCTCAAACAGAATTTGCCAAATTTACCATTATTCTATGCCGCAAGCTGCAATCCCATATCTTCACAATCTGGGACCAAATGCAATCCTCCAAGATGGCACCGCTCGCCCCACAGAGCCACGGTAGTCAACGACTACCTTCAGAACATGGGAGTAGAGCCAAATGGCCTGCCATCAGGCCAGACCGGGGCCAGACCTCAACCCGTCTGAACACTTGTGGGACCAGCTTGATCGCGCTGTGCGTGCCAGCGAAGCCCATATGCAACCACATTGAATGACCTGTGACGAATCCTTGTTGAAGAATGGAAGGCCATCCCACAGTAACGTGTGAGCAGCATGAGGAGAAGGTGCCTGACTATTGTGGCTGCATGTGGTTTTTCCACCCGCTATTGAGGTTAGTGGCTAGGGTTGTTTGAGCACAGAATAATGGTCAATTTGGCAAATTCTGTTTGAGACCCCACTACATTCACAAAGCGTGTACTCAGCCGTGAAAAATGTTATTGTTTCAAATGGGGTGTCATTGTAAAGCGGAGTATTGTAGCTATTGATATGCAACACGATATGAATATGTCACAAATAATTTGAGATACAGATGCTTGGAAAAACTTTCCAAACTTTTGTTGAGGAGTTTACATTGTAAGGGCCATTCTGTGCCAAATCCACCTTCATAAAAGGGCCACTCACCCACTCCCTGCCAAATCATCTGATGGCTGATCATGGCTCCTATATAAAATGGCCAATCTGTGTCAAATAATTTTTGATGGCTCCTATTTCATAGTTCATAAGGGCCATTCCCTGTAAACTTAACTGATGGCCCCTGGTTCATACCAAATCATCCGATGTCTCCTCCTTTGTAAAATGGCCACTGTGTACCAAATTATTTGATGCCCTTCTTTCATATAAGTGCCATTTCATGCCAAATATTCTGATGGCTCCTTCTTCATAAAAGGGCCATTCCGTACCAAATTATCTGATGGCCATTGGTTCATATGGGCTATTCTGTGCCAAATCATCTAATGTCCTCTCCTTTATAAAATTGTCAAATACCCTGGGTGGGCGCTTATTGGGGCATGGGCGCTTATTGGAACGAATACGGTAACTATATTTGAGTTACTGTACATCAAAGGGTAATTCTGTACCAAATCACCTGATGGCTCCTCTTTTATAAAAGGGTCATTCCCATTCAAATCACCTGATGACCCCTGGTTTATATAAGGGTCATTCCTTGCCAAATCATCTGATGGCTCCTCTGTCACAACTGGACCATTCCCTGTCAAATCATCTGATGGCCAATGGTTTATATTAGGGTTACTCCGTGCTAAATCATGTGATGGCTCCTCCTTTATAAAATGGCCACTCTGTACCAACTTATCTGATGACCCCTGATTCATAAATGGACCATTCCCTGTCAACTCATCTGATGGTCTATCCTTCATATACGGGCCATTCCGTACCAAATTATCTGATGGCCCCTCCTTCATATAAGGGCTATTCTGTGCCAAATCATCTGATGGATCCTGGTTCATAAAAGGGTTACTCCCTGACAAATCATCTGATGGCTCCTCCGTCATAAAAGGGACATTCCCTGTAAAATTATCTGATGGCTTCTGGTTCGTAAAAGGGCCACTCCCTGCCAAATGGCCACATTTACTGCACTTGCGTTCTTTTATGCCCTCATTCATTACACTTTTGTATCGCCCTTTGCAGAACTTTGACTTTCTACAAGTTCTTTGTTTTTCTGGTGGAACCACCTGAGCATGTTTAGAAGCTAGTTGTTGCAGCCTCCTTTTCTTGCATCTTCCAGTAAAATAACGCTTATGATCTCCACTCCTTCCCTTTGAATGCATTCTTTTACACATGAATCTGCTCTTCTTTTCATAACTTTCATTGTCTTCAATACTGCTATTGTGAATTTCATTGCTTTTTTGACCACTTTCCTTGCTGCTACTAGCCATTAACTCAAATGTAACTACATTTGAGTTACTGTACATCAAAGGGTAATTCTGTACCAAATCAACTGATGGCTCCTCCTTTATAAAAGGGTCATTCCCAATCAAATCACCTGATGACCCCTGGTTTATATAAGGGTCATTCCCTGCTAAATCATCTGATGGCTCCTCTGTCACAAAGGGACCACTCCCTGTCAAATTATCTGATGGCCCATGGTTTATATTAGGGTTTTTCCGTTCTAGATCATCTGATGGCTCCTCCTTTATAAAATGGCCACTCTGTACCAACTTATCTGATGGCCCCTCATTCATAAATGGGCCATTCCCAGTCAAATCATCTGATGATCCATCCTTCATATACGGGCCATTCCGTACCAAATTATCTGATGGCCCTTCCTTCATATAAGGGTTATTCTGTGCCAAATCATCTGATGGCTCCTCCGTCATAAAAGGGACATTCCCTGTAAAATTATCTGATGGCTTCTGGTTCGTAAAAAGGCCACTCCCTGCCAAATGGCCACATTTACTGCACTTGCGTTCTTTTATGCCCTCATTCATTACACTTTTGTATCGCCCTTTGCAGAACTTTGACTTCCTACAAATTCTTTGTTTTTCTGGTGGAACCACCTGAGCATGTTTGGAAGCTAGTTGTTGCAGCCTCCTTTTCTTGTATCTTCCAGTAAAATAACGCTTAGATTTTCCACGCCTTCCCTTTGAATGCATGTTTCTTTTACTTCTGTTATATCTGCTCCTCTTTTCATAACTTTCATTGTCTTCAATACTTCTATTGTTAATTTCATTGCTTTTTTGACCACTTTCCTTGCTGCTACTAGCCATTAACCTGTACATCAAAGGGTAATTCTGTACCAAATCAACTGATGGCTCCTTCTTTATAAAAGGATCATTCCCTGTCAAATCATCTGATGCCCCATGGTTTATATTAGGGTTACTCCGTGCTAAATCATCTGATGGCTCCTCTGTCACAAAAGGACCACTCCCTGTCAAATTATCTGATGCCCCATGGTTTATATTAGGGTTAGTCCATGCTAAATCATCTGATGGCTCCTCCTTTATAAAATGGCCACTTTGTACCAACTTATCTGATGGCCCCTCATTCATAAAAGGACCATTCCTTGTCAAATCATCCGATGACCCATCCTTCATATACAGGCCATTCCGTACAAAATTATCTGATGGCCCTTCCTTCATATAAGGGTTATTTTGTGCCATATCACCTGATGGCTCCTGGTTCATAAAAGGGTTACTCCCTGACAAATCATCTGATGGCTCCTCCGTCATAAAAGGGACATTCCCTGTAAAATTATCTGATGGCTTCTGGTCCGTAAAAGGGCCACTCCCTGCCAAATGGCCACATTTACTGCACTTGCGTTCTTTTATGCTCTCATTCATTACACTTTTGTATCGCCCTTTGCAGAACTTTGACTTCCTACAAATTCTTTGTTTTTCTGGTGGAACCACCTGAGCATGTTTGGAAGCTAGTAGTTGCAGCCTCCTTTTCTTGTATCTTCCAGTAAAATAACGCTTAGATTTTCCACGCCTTCCCTTTGAATGCATGTTTCCTTTACTTCTGTTATATCTGCTCCTCTTTTCGTAACTTTCATTGTCTTCAATACTTCTATTGTTAATTTTATTGCTTTTTTGACCACTTTCCTTGCTGCTACTAGCCATTAACTCAAATGTAACTACATTTGAGTTACTGTACATCAAAGGGTAATTCTGTACCAAATCAACTGATGGCTCCTTCTTTATAAAAGGATCATTCCCTGTCAAATCATTTGATGCCCCCTGGTTCATATAATGACCACTCCCTGCCAAATCACCTGATGGCCCCTGGTTCATATAAGGGCCATTCCCTGCCAAATCATCTGATGGCCCATGGTTTATATTAGGGTTATACCGTGCTAACTCATGTGATGGCTCCTCCTTTATAAAATGGCCACTCTGTACCAAATTATCTGATGGCTCCTGTGTCACAAAAGGACCACTCCCTGTCAAATCATCTGATGGCCCATGGTTTATATTAGGGTTATTCCATGCTAAATCATCTGATGGCTCCTCCTTTATAAAATGGCCTCTTTGTACCAAATTATCTGATGGCTCCTCTGTCACAAAAGGACCACTCCCTGTCAAATCGTCTGATGGCCCATGGTTTATATTAGGGTTATTCCATGCTAAATCATCTGATGGCTCCTCCTTTATAAAATTGCCACTCTGTACCAAATTATCTGATGGCGGGAATGGGCCATTCCCTGTCAAATCATCTGATGACCCATCCTTCGTATACAGGCCATTCCGTACCAAATTATCTGATGGCCCCTCCTTCATATAAGGGCTATTCTGTGCCAAATCATCAGATGGCTCCTGGTTCATAAAAGGGTTACTCCTTGACAAATCATCTGATGGCTCCTCCGTCATTAAAGGGCCAATACATGCCAAATTACCTAATTGCTTCTGGTTCATAAAAGGGCCACTCCCTGCCAAATGGCCACATTTACTGCACTTGCGTTCTTTTATGCCCTCATTCATTACATTTTTGTACAACCCTTTGCAGAATTTTGACTTTCTACAAATTCTTAGTTTTTCTAGCGAAGCCTGCTGTTTAGAAGCATGTTCAGAAGCTAAACGTTCCTTCTTCTTTTTCCTCAAATTGTTGCTTACACTGCATCTTCCAGTATAATACCACCTTTTGCGTCCGCTGCGAGAAGTTGATTTTGGTCCAGGTCTGCTCCTCTTTTCATGACTTCTGTTATCTTCATTTCTTCTTTTTTGACTTTCAACACTTTCATTGCTGCAACTAATAGCCATAAAAGGGCCATTTTGTGCCAAATCATCTGATGGCTCCTTTATAAAAGGGCCATTCCCTGTCAAATCGTCAGATGGCCCTTTGTTTATATAAGGGCCATTCCGTACCAAATTATCTGATGGCCTCTCCTTCATACAAGGGCCATTCTGTGCCAAATCATCTGATGGCCCCTCATTCATAAAAGGGCCATTCTCTGTTAAATCATCCGATGGCCCCTGGTTCATATAAGGGCTATTCCTTACCAAATTATCTGATGGCCCCTCTTTCATACAAAGGCCATTACTTGCCAAACCGTTCTCTTCCTTTATAAAATTGACACTTTGTACCAAATTATCCCCTGGCCCCTGGTTCATAAAAGGGTTACTCTCTGCCAAATCATCTGATGGCCCCTCTTTTATGAAAGGGCCAATACTTGCCAAATTATCTGATGGCTTCTGGTTCATAAAAGGGCCACTCCCTGCCAAATGGCCACATTTACTGCACTTGCGTTCTTTTATGCCCTCATTCATTACAATTTTGTACCACCCTTTGCAGAACTTTGACTTCCTACAAATTCTTGGTTTTTCTAGCGGAACCTCCTGTTTAGAAGCACGTTCAGAAGCTAAACGTTCCAACCTTTTTTTCCTGAACTTGTTGCTTACACCGCATCTTCCAGTATAATACCACCTTTTACGTCCTCTCCGAGAAGTGCATTTCGGTCCAGGTCGGCTGCTCTTTTCATGACTTCTGTTATCTTCTTTTCTTCTTTTATGTCTTTCATTGCTTCTTTCAACACTTTCATTGCTGCAACTACTAGCCATTAACTCAAATATAACGACATTAGAGTTACTATTAAAAGGGCCATTACGTGCTAAATCATCTGATTGCGCCGCCTTCATAAAAGCGCCATTCCCGGTCAAATCAACTGATGGCTCCTGGTTCATATAAGCCTGCATATAAGGGCTATTCAATAGGTTTCCTACATTTCTGTTACAGATCCTTCTTTTTTCACGACTTCTGCTATCTTCGTTACTTCTTTTGTGAATTTCATTGCTTCTGTCACCACTTTTGCTGCAACTAATATCCATCATAACTTCATTCGAGATGAAATCATCTGATGGCTCCTGCGTCATAAAAATGTTATTCAATGATGGCTCCTGCTTCGTGTCATTCCATGCCAAATCATCTGATGACTCCTGCTTCATGCCACTGCATGACAAATCACCGATGGCTCCTGATTTATGCCACTCCATGCCATTTCATCTGGTGGCTCCTGCTTCACACGAATCACACCATTCTATTTCATGATTAATAGTTCAGAGTTTCCTGTTTCTGGATAAACCCAGCAAATTTTAACCAGTAAATTCCTTTAAGTGGCTACTCATAATTGACAAAATGGCCACCAAGCCGCTTTTTCTTTTAAAAAGTTATCGACAATGGCTGGTTACGGCTGCCAACAACCTGTAAAATGAGAAAAAAGTATAGATTAAAAAAAGATAAGGTCAGGTTGTACATTTAGGTACACAAAAAGTAACACAATCACCCTTGAGCTATCAAGATGTGTCGTTGTCAGCAGTAGTCTAGATTTCTTTTTGACATTGGAGATGGAGGGTGGTGTAAGATCTGCAAAGCAAAGTGAATGGGCTATTATATTCCAGTTACTCCATACACACCCTATGAAAGTGGCACGTGATGATGTTATAACATAATTAATATTGCTGGTTATACCAAGGACAAGTTTCTAGCTTAAAAACTTGGTATCCCATTAGATTTGTGAGTGTTTGAAGAAAATATTGGGGTCATAATTTCAGTTGGCAATAAATAAAACATATTTCTGTCAGTACAATAAACTAAGGCCCATTTAGTGATTTGCTCATCCGGAAGATTGTAAAAATCATCAAAATTCAGATTTTGGTATCTTTGTCATTGTCATATAGATCATAGTCATAGATGTGCTAACATAGCATGATTGTGGTTCAGCCGAAAGATGTGTACTAAAGACAAAATAAGGCATTTATATGAATCAATAATTCATAATTAAATAAATTAGCTACATGTATTTGAATGGGGCTTCAACTTTGTCAATACTGCTGTTTTCTTTGTTTTTTGCAAAATTGTTCATTTCAAAAATAGTAAATGGCAATTTGAATGACTTATCCTTTATAGCAATTAATAAACAATTTTAATTTTTTTTTACACTTGCGCTGGGATCACTGAATGGGCCTTTAACAAGTTTGTGCCCCACTGAACTTACTTACCATTACTGTACTAGTACAAGGTCTGTATCCAGTATAGTAGTTAGTGCAGTAAGTTTCATGCAGCCTTCTGTGGGGCTTCTGTGTCACAGTTGAAGGTTGCCCCAGAATGGATACGCTGATGTACTTTCAACCTGGACAAAAAGCAATAGCAATATAAGAAATAGATTCAATCAATTTACTCTTTACAAAACAAGAAACCCAACAACATAGGGCACCAGCTTATTTAATCTTAACAGATGCAGGATGGTGTTTGAGGGTTGACTTAGGGGGGGGGGGGGTGTCACTCAAAAGTGAGAAACTTTTGCAAAATGAAGACCCAATAATTATTGAACCCATTTGGTGAACCATTCTGTGTTTACATGTTTAGTTCAAAAAGATTCAGAAAAATGGCGAAAATGAAGGCCCAATTGAAGCCATTCTTGGACAATTTTGCACTAGTTTTGTATTTAACTTAGTGTACGACTGTCCAAAGTAGAAGCGAAAAGGATGACTTGGTTATCGGATGCAGGGGGTATCTGAGGGAGGGATTAATGTTCTCCCCTCAGAAATTGGACAATTTTGCAAAATGAAGGCCCAATTGATTGTAGCCATATATGTGACCTGCTACCACAAAATCAGCGTAAAGTCACTGCGACTTTATACTTATTTTGTTGAGTTGGTAGTTACGAGATATTTGGTCTAAGTTGATGTTCTTTGTTTGCCGCCACCTGTACACAAGCCAGTAGTATTATCCTTTGTGAATGGCCCATTGTGCCCCCCATGCGCGGATTTAGAGCGTGCCCCCCCCTTTTGACGGCTCCCAAAAAATAAAAAAAGAAGAAAAGAAAGAGAAGAGTAGGAGGGAAAGAAAAGAGGAAAAGAAAAGAAAGGGGAAAAAAGAAAAGAAAAGAAAGAAAAAAGAAAACGGAACAACGTAAAAAGAAAGAAAGAAAATCTTCGGGCCTATAGCCTAATAAATCTGTAGTGAGTATCATACACCGGGCCCGGGGGGGGCACTCAACTTGAATTTTGGCAGCGGTGTGCGGCGCGGAGCGCCAAACTTTGGGAACTAAGAACTGCTTTTCGGGCAAAATAGGGGCTTGAAGAACTGAAATTAGGGCCAAATTATAGGCTGTTGAGCTAAATATTTCTAAATTATTTCCAAATTTGAGCTTAAAGAGCTACATTGTCAGAATTTGAGGCTCAAAGAACATGTGAGTGCCCCCCTCTCCCAAAAAAAAGAGGAAAAGAGAGAAGAGAAGAGAAAGAGGAAAAAAGGGGAAAAGTTAAATTGCACGTAATTAGTAGGCCCATGCCAAATAAACCGCACAGTAGTCTGGTCAATCAAAAGTAGGCCCTATAATACTAGTATATAGGCCGGATTCTTTTAGGCAGTACTTGTTGATTTCTGATGGCCCGTTGATGATGCAGGGCCCGTCACATTTTGTCACCAAAGTCAGTATTAATACGGGCTCCATGCTGACTTCGATCCATGTATGCTTTAAATTGCGAATCTCCGAGTCTTAGGCCTATTAAAGTGTTAGTGTAACATTTTACAAATTGAGTTCGGGCCGTTTTGTTTTAAAAAGCAATGATATACTCTCGTATAGTGTAAAACAGATGCACCAAATGGCTTCAATTGGACCTTCACTTTGCAAAATTTCCACAAATTTCAGAGGGGGGAACATCAGACACCCCCTGCCTATATTTAAACAACTGCCCGTTTTCGCTTCTGTATTTCACACCCAGCACATTTATACAATAACAGTGAAAAAAGGTGGCTTCAATTGGCCTGTCATTTCGCAAATTTTATATTTTCAGCTTTTTCAAACTCAAATTTTACACCATAATAGTGCCAAAATGGTCCACCAAATGGCTTCAATTAGGTTTTTATGTTGCAAATGTTTCTCATTTCTGAGGGGCATCCCCTCAGACACCCCCCATGTCGCATAGCGTTATGGGTACATATAAAGCAATAATTTTACAAAAGAGGTCAAAACTTGTCCACGAATGGCTTCAATTGGGCCGTCTTTTTGCAAATTTTAGGCTTTTTCAAACTCAAATTTTACACAATAATGTTGACAAAAGGGTACACCAAATGGCTTCACTTGGGTCTTCATTTTCCAAAAGTTTCTCACTTCTGAGGGGGGCACATCCCCCTCAGACACCCCTAAGGTCGCATAAGCCTCCGGGATGCCGCTTGGCGCCATTTCTTACATTTTCTTATTTTCAGGAGTGTGCCCCCCCTTTCTCGAAATCCTGTATCCGCCCCTGGTGCCCCCATTCACAAATGACATACAGACATACTTAGTGGCTTTTAAAACAGGTGAGTGAACACCAACACAGTAGCCAGGGCGTTTTGAGTGACTAACACCAGGGCAGCGACACTACCTCATTTGCATATCCAAATGACCCGTCTCCTCCACAGCCAATTTGGTTCCGCTCCATCGAAATCAAGCTGGTCACGGAGGAGACTACCCTCCTTTGTGTTTGTTCATTTGTGTATGGAGAGCCCTTTTGGAGTCCGGAAAGACTTAGGCTACACTCTCAGCTACAGTCCGACGCTGCATTGCACTAGAAATACCTTTTCTGTGAAATCGCTATAGAGCCAACCGGGAACATGTATTCGTTTTGAAAATATAGCATTAAAATTAGTATCACCCTTGTGGCCCCCGTGCAGTGGAAAACCTTAATTCTTTCATTAAAAGGAAATGAAAATTAAAAAAACACGGATCTACATGTGCACCAATAAAATTGTCACAGCAATTTGTCTCAAATATGAATGAATTTTAAGAAACATACGGGGTATGATGAACATTGACCTGACGCCATGATAGTAGGATCTATTAGTCGTTTTATATACAATGTATATACCGTATTGTCATAATACCAATATTTGTCATTATATGCAATGAGTAATATTTAGCAACGTAAATGTGCAGTTCATATGCACAAACGAATTCTGATCTTTATGATATTCAGGTTTTTGTACATCACATATAACATGTCACATAGGAGGTCATACGTGTTGACCTTCATCTATTGTATTTGTTCATCTGTGTATGGAGAGGATTAGCGCCATTAAACGCCATTAAAACTCCATCAGTATTAGGGCGTAGTTCAGTGAACTCACCGGATTGCTATTCCAAGTACTTTGATAATACAGATAATATGTATTAATGGGTCGAGGCGATTGCATTGAAAAACCTAATAAACAAGGTGACAGCCTCCACAGTGCAAGTTGAATCATGAATATTGGTTACTAGGCGGTTACCCGTATTTGGCGGTTCTCGGCTGTCGCGATTACCTGGCTGATGGTGACTGTACTCACCAAATTTTATGCCCATAGGACAGTTTTTACTAATTTGACCTCAGATGACCCCTTGTGACCTCGAAATGACCTTCCAAAATTTGGCTCTTAATTTTGACTGTACCCACCAAGTTTCATGCCCATATGACAGTTTTTAGTAATTTGACCTTGGATGACCCCAAAATGACCGTCCAAAAATTTGACTCTAAAAGTTTACTGTACCCACCAAGTTTCATGCCCATACATCATTTTTTACTAATTTGACCTCAGATGACCCTGGGTGACCCCAAAATGACCGTCAAAAAATTTGACTCTAAAAGTTGACTGTACCCACCAAGTTTTATGCCCATATGACAGTTTTTACTAATTTGACCTCAGATGACCCCTGGATGACCTCGGGTAATCTTGGCCCACTAACCGAAACAAACTTGTTCTGTCTGAGGTCCAGATGTACCCACCCACCAAGTTTGAGGAACGTGCGACCCCTAGTTCCAAGAAAATAGGCGGAAAACAGTTTTTACTAATTTGACCTCAGATGACCCCTGGGTGACCTTGACCCACTAACCAATACAAACTTGTTCAGTCTTAGGTCAAGATGCACCTACCCACCAAGTTGCTTGTCCATATGACAGTTTTTACTAATTTGACACCTAGATGACCTCTGGTGACCTTGACCCACTAACCAATACAAACTTGTTCTGTCCCGGGTCAAGACGCACCCACCCGTCAAGTTTGAGGAACGCGCGACCCCCAGTCTCTGAGAAAAACAGTTTTTACTAATTTGACCCCTAGATGACCTTGGGTGACATTGACCCACTAACCAATACAAACTTGTTCTGTATGGGGTCAAGCTGCACCCACCCACCAAGTTTGAGGAACGTGCGACCCCTAGTCTCCGAGAAAATAGGCGGACAGACAGAGTCACAGACAGACAGAGTCACAGACAGACAGAGGCACAGACTACCAGTATTATTATATAGACTAGGCGGTTACCCGTATTTGGCGGTTCTCGGCTGTCGCGATTACCTGGCTGATGGTGACTGTACTCACCAAGTTTTATGCCTATAGGACAGTTTTTACTAATTTGACCTCAGATGACCCCTTGTGACCTCGAAATGACCTTCCAAAATTTGGCTCTAAATGTTGACTGTACCCACCACGTTTCATGCCTGTATGACAGTTTTTAGTAATTTGACCTTGGATGACCCCAAAATGACCTTCCAAAAATTTGACTCTAAAAGGTGACTGTACCCACCAAGTTTCATGCACATACAACATTTTTACTAATTTGACCTCAGATGACCCCTGGGTGACCTTGGATGACCCCAAAATGACCTTCCAAAAATTTGACTATAAAAGTTGACTGTACCCACCAAGTTTCATGCCCATATGATAGTTTTTACTAATTTGACCTGAGATGACCCCTGGATGACCTCGGGTGATCTTGGCCCACTAACTGAAACAAACTTGTTCTGTCTGAGGTCCAGATGCACCCATCCACCAAGTTTGAGGAACGTGCAACCCCTAGTCTCCGAGAAAATAGGCGGAAAACAGTTTTTACTAATTTGACCTCAGATGACCCCTGGGTGACCTTGACCCACTAATCAATACAAACTTGTTCTGTCCTAGGTCAAGATGCACCTACCCACCAAGTTTCATGCCCATATGACAGTTTTTACTAATTTGACCCTAGATGACCTCTGGTGACCTTGACCCACTAACCAATACAAACTTGTTCTGTCCCGGGTCAAGACGCACCCACCAAATCAAGTTTGAGGAGCGTACGATCCCCAGTCTCCGAGAAAAACAGTTTTTACTAATTTGACCCCTGGATGACCTTGGGTGACCTTGACCCACTAACCAATATAAACTCGTTCTTCCTCATACCAAGCTGCACCCACCCACCAAGTTTGAGGAACGCGCGACCCCCAGTCTCCGAGAAAAGAGGCGGACAGACAAACAAACAAACACACAAACAAACAGATTCTGGTGAATTATAGTAGGATTATTCATAACAGTTACGTAATCAATCGATAGTGCGGACACTTTTCATTTGCAAACCACCAAAATTCTTGATCTTTTAGCGTTGTAAAAGAAACCACGTGAATAGAGTGCCCTCTCAAGAATATCTACTCTCTGCAAACACCTTGCGACTTTACGCCGATTTGGTGGTAGCAGGTCACGTATGGTGCACGGGTTTGACACTTTGTGTAAAATTTAAGTTGGAGAAAGTTAAGGCGAAGACTCATGTTGGTGGAATGCAGAAATTGGGATATGGTTCATTTGCAGTCTATGGGAGAACATGTGCACTCACTCAGTTCATTGGTAAATTTCTTTGGCACATCGTCTTACATTGAAACGCTAGATCCTATCATAGTATACAAATATTGACTGCTATGTGGGGCATAGTTAAAATTATAGGCCCAAGGTGATCTCCAAACCATGACTAATGCCCCGAAGCGTAGCCAAGGGGCATAGTCATGCCGTGCTGTTGAACAACAGTGGATTTGCCCTACTGTCAGTCAACATTAATGGGTATATTTTCGCGGGAAAATTTTCTGGACATGTGACCAATGCGTATCAATGTAACCTCGAGCCTGATCTCTGACCCCCGGCGGTGACCTCGCTATTCAAGTCTTAGTAATTCTGAATTGGAATAGTATTCTTGGCCGCAATTTCGATAGAAATTTGTGTATTGCAAATTTATTGAATATCATGCAATCTTAATTTCTTCACAATATCATCAAAACATAATTTCAAAAATATCTACCTACGGAAAAAAATATTTATCTACGGAAACTCTTACCATATTTTTAACTTGCGACAAGTATTTGAATAGGAATTCCTATTCAAATACATTGAATGTGCTCGGGGTCACATTCCATAATGCTCAGGCGGCGGATGACATGATCGAGCCGGCAACTTGTGAAACCGCCTGGCCGTATATGGCATTTTCCAATAAAGTCGGTTAGTTTTGTGGGGTTCATTATCGAACCCCAACGGTTTTAGCTTGTATTTATATTATTTATCAACATAGGCCTATTTGTTTGTGATATTTCAAGTGTTTTAAAATTTCAAAATAATCCCATTCAATTACACGGTTGACGATGAAAATTTACTGAATTTACAGAATGCAATGCGGCCACCACCTGATAATGCTAATATGTCTGCGCCCATGGGTGTCACGTGTCCAGACAATTTTCCCGTGAAAATTGACCTATTAATTCTGACTGACTGTCATGGCAATTTCTAACACAAAGATATAGGGATGATGACGGTGCAGTGTGCGGTATTGTACTAAGGGAGTGTTCAGAAATACTTTGGTGGGGGGGGGGGGGCTGGGAAAAAGGGAGGGGGGGGGGCAAAAAGTTTTGGACCTTAAAATAGGGGGGCCAAAAAGTTTTCCGCTTTAAAACCCAAAATTTTGCTATTTTGAAGCTAAACTGATGAAATATGGTGCAAAAGTGGAATAAATGCGCGCGAAGCGTGCGAAAATTTGCATTTTGGGGGCTAAAATGGGCAAATATGAGGTTAATTTGGTCAGAAACCTATATTCAGGCGTCAACATTGGGGGGGATGATTGTATGGAGCATCCCCCCCTGGCAAAATATTGGGGGGATAAATCTCCCCCATCCCCCGGGATCTACGCCTATGGTTGGTCTAAGAAATAATGGCACTTTTATCATAGAATTTTATATCTCTACACTTTCAGTAGGCTACAAACATGATTATCTACCAATCTGATAAAAATACAACTAAATCAAGAAAATATTGCAAATAAATTGGATTTCTTTGCACGTAAACTGCACACTTCAGTTTGCTATTTCTCATTGCGAAATTATTTTGTACACATAGGCCCATGGGTAAATACCATAAGGGCAGAGTGGGCACAGGCCCAGGTGCCACGGTCTTAGGGGGCCAAAACTGATACCCGTGTTAGCTGTGAACATTTGCGTGACCAAATTAATCTCATATTTGCCCATTTTAGCTTTTTGCATAAATTGGTTCCAATTATTTAATATTTGACCATTCAAGCTTCAATATGGCCAATTTTGTGCGCTGGAACTCATAATAGCCACGGATCCAAATGATGCTGCTATGCCTATGAACCTCCAAATAAATCCTCTATTTCACTTAGGGGTGGTGCAATAATTATGTGTACCCCCAGTGAATTATAGGGGGGCAAAGATTTTTGGCAGGCCAGAAGGGGGGCAAGCATTTTTGGCAGGTCAAAAGGGGGTCAAGCGATTTTTGGCAGGTCGAAAGGGGGGGCAAGCAATTTTTGGCACAGATATTTTGGGTACCGTTTCTATATTACGCCCTAAAAAGGCGTAGGAAAACGTTAGGAACACATTCAAATATGCAAAATTTCCTGCTCGCTACGCTCGCATTATATGATAAGACAATTTAAGGTTTTAAATTTGGGTTCCCCAAAATCTTGCATGTGTAAAGGGGGGGGCAAAGATTTTTGGCACGTCAAAAGGGGGGCAAAGGTTTTTGGCACGTCGAAAGGGGGGCAAAGATTTTTGGCATGGCCAAAGGGGGGGCAAGCGTTTTTGGCAGACCATTTTGAGAATTCACCCCCAGGGGTACACATAATTATTGCACCACCCCTTACCGTATCCCTGTAATATCAGACAAACACGGGGATAATATTACCCTAATTTCATGCACAATTCACTGAAAACAACACTATTCAGTATAATGTTTGTTATAATGATAATGGGGGGGTCAAAAAGTTTTATCTGTCAAAAGAGGGGGGGTCAAAAAGTTTTATGGTCCATCAAGGGGGGGTCAAAAAGTTCTCGAGCAAAAATTTAAGGAAGACCAGCCCCCCTACCAAAGTATTAATGAACACTAGTACTCCCTAATAGTATTCTGTCGGTTGGCATGATGTAATAGATCGCTTCATCCCATTGGTTGTTTTTGCTGAGATTCGGCTGTTCCATCTTGCGCTCTCGGACACAAAGGGGACACTTACCGTTGTACTCAATGGTGGGGGGGGGGTGTCACAAAACAGGTCATAATTTTAATAAATACCTCTTGGTGAAACAATTCAAAATTTCTTATTTAAGGTGAATAAACTCCCAATAAATACAAAAGGAAAAGCAAATTGGGAGTTTTTTATGTGGAGAAAATTGATTTGAACGAAAAGGCCCTGTACTAACCAATAGGGATATCACAAAGGTGTCCCCTTTGATAAACGTGAGAAATGGGTAAGTGCACTGGACAGTATTAAAATCACTGTTATTTCTAGACTGAATGCTTTAGTCTTATTGTACAATAGGCAATCGGCGTGTTTCTATTGGGACCATGAGACGGTAAAGGGATAATTCTCCTCAATAGAAACTGACCTTCCCCGCTATTTACCGGTAAATAGCGGTGAGAGTTTACCGGTATAAACGTTTTACTTCTTGAGGAAGGAAAATAGCGGGGACGCTTACCGGTGAACGTCAATAGAAACTCACTCCATTCCGATTGAATGCGCAAGTAACAGGGCAGGGGTCAACAAAATCATTACCGGTAATTTTAAGTACAAGTATGCCAAACAAAATTGGCATCTAATAAAAACAAACAAACAAAAACAATAGGCTAACTCCAGCGTGACAGACGGGACAGTTAGATTTTTTTTTTTCAAATGCCTCAACAAAAAAATCTACAAGACATATCCCAAACTGTTATACTCCAAGTCAAAGAGAACATGTCATAATTTAATTTAAAACACACAAGATGAAACCAAGTGATTCAATGGCTGTATGGTTGCAAATTGAAATCCAGCGTGACAGACAGACGGAAAAAACATCAATTTTTAGAAAAAGTACATTCTTGCAAAACTCTATCTGTTCTCAAGTGAGATTTATTGAAAAATGCTGTCAAAATTAAACATTGGTACATAAACTCTCAGTAAACATCATACTCAAAAAATACAAAGCTGAGATTTTTATACCTGGGCTCGCCGAAGTTGTGACAGACGGGACGTGACAGACGGGACCATTTTTGAACATTTTTTTCATGTTCTTTAGAGCAATGGCGAGTTGCTCAAATATACTTTGTGGGATTTATTTTCACACAGAAATTACAAACAACATCTAATCATGATAAAATATTACCTTAACATCATTTGAGGCCTCTCATGCGAGGGGAGTCAACTTCAAACATCCAGTACCCATAAAAATGATCAAATTTTAGAGTTTACAAAGGTTTGACTGCCAGATGGAATTTTAATTGTCAAAATGAACATTAAATCATTTTTTATTGGCCAAAATTTAGCGCAGAATATGAATCTGAAGTAAAAAACTAGAAATTTCTGACTTGAAAATTTCCCCTTCATTTGATTGTACATGGTAAGAATGCTAAAATGTGACAGACGGACACATTTTGAGATGGAATATCTTCTATACTAAATGTCAGTGAACAATTTTACTTTGTTTTTTATATGAGGCCGACTTGATAGGAGATAGGAATTAAGTTTTGAACAAAAAATATATTAAAATATAGAAAATAAACAACTTTTTGATGTTTTTCTGTGACAGACGGGACATTTCAATACCCATATATGTGACCGTCCATGGCGAATGAGCCGTAAATTCCTCGCCTCGTCAATTTTGTTTTATTTCGTTTTTAAAAAATAAACATCAAAAACATAAAAATGGTATATCATTTGACTTCAAACGATATCCAGAAGCGGAGTTATGGTTAGTTAAACTTTGCTCCTTCAACAAAATTATAGCTGTTTTCGTTTTTATGTGTGTCTCTTTTTCCACATTGCTGGCAATAAATATCAAACAGTCATAATTGGCGGTCATTTCAAAAATTAACGGATAATTTACCGACTCACAACACTGTGAGAGAAAGTGCCCGAATATTGCGAATGAGTGTCAGCCCTGGTTTCACCTCAGTAAATAATACGCGATTTGCTCAAGAAGTCTAGCCAAGAATTTGCTCTCCGATAGCTTCACATTCTAGGCTAGAGATCATTGCATTCAAAATCTAGTTGGATTCGCTGAATCACTGAGCGACAGGCGCAAGGTACGCGGGAAGGTACGCAGACTCATCATCCTACGAGTACAACAAGCATGTCTAGGTCACTTAGGCCCTTCACTATTGACTCTTAGTTTCCTGTTTCATGGTTGAAAACAATGGATGAGGCGACTTTTAATTATTAATTATCTATTATTTTCTTTATTTTAAAACAAGTGGTCGCAACCAACATCAACCCGTTTTGACTAGGAACATGCATTTGATTATTTTACAATTCTATGTTTGATTTTATACATAAGTAATGGTACAGTTTATAATATGTTCTTTGTTTACTCATCATTATAGTTGATATGAACAAAATCAGAAAGTAACAAATGGAAGAGTCATTAACAGTTATTTTAAAAGAGAAAATCCAAAATAAAAATAAAATAATTACATTTTTTGCAATTCTCTGCTTTGGACGCGGCAGGAAACAGGAAACTAAGAATTAATTGTAAAGGGCCTTATCCCTGCCAACTGGAAAGCTCCTACACAGCCTGTCCAGCGTCAATCACGGCATCTCCATTCAAACGCCTACACTATCATATCAACCAACAAAGATTGCATGAAATATTCATACTTTCCATGCACAGTAATAGACTGGAACTCTCTACCTGAACATATTACCAATATATCATCCATACCTCAATTTAAAGAAGCCGTAACCAACTACATCCAAGAATCAGCCAAGCAACAACAAGATTAATCAGCAGAATACATATGCGCACACACTTCCTGACCGTCTGACTCCATCGAGTGTTGGCCAGTATTCGAACAAAGACAAAGACAAAATAGGCAAATCTTGCTCAAAGATACAGTTGACTCACGATCGAAATAACTTTCATCCGTATTTCAACATTAGCAAAATAAATAGCAGTCGGTGCAAAAAATTGCAGCGACCGAAAAATGATAGCAAAGCACTCAGCATCGAATGCGTAACTATTGTGTGCAAATTTGAAGCTAGAGTTCTCGAATAATACGCGATGTACACTTTAAAATATGGGCGACTTAAAAAAAAATGACTCCAAATTAAGTGGGACATTTTGTCCGAAAATTCAAATTCGCTATCCAAGTAATTTTTGTGTGCTACTTTGAAGTTAGTATGTTAAAGTTTGTGAAACAATTGAGGGGACAGTCTGAAAGCATCTATTTATTTTTTTATGGCACATGTACTACCGAATATTCCCACTTTGTAAGAAAAGTCACATAAAACTTTATTTGTTTTTAGGTATCTAAAATAATGGTTATCAACACTACTGTAACATTTAGAGGTAATCTGTGACATGGTTAAAGACAAACAAGCCCTTTAAAGTATATCTTTACCATCAAAAACTGATAAAATATCATTTTTCATATTAAAACACTGATTTTTACTCACTTGAGGGGCAGAAGTTTTCATTCTCAAAACAATTAACTGTAGTTAAACTGTTTTTAAAACATACCTACATTATAAACAATACCTGTCAGAAACTATTCCAAAAGTTTCAAGTTCATAGCATAATGCATGACAAGGCACTGCAGGATCCAAAATGTATTTATACCATATTTGTACATTGGTGTTACACTCCTGGCGTGCCAACTTTGATAGGAAATTGCTATTCTGTGGATATCAAAATACTTGTCTTGTTTAGAAATCAAGTATTTAGATTGTCTAACATAATATGAAACATAGAAAAGCTCATTCGACAACAATTATTATGGGTGTCTTTGAAATTTTTTGTCCCTTCTGCAAGAATTTATCTCAAGTTTTTAATATTTTAATGATAATTCAAAACAAATATCAGTAGCACCATGTAAACTTGCCTTTAAAATGTCAACATAGTCTTGTTTTAACCATTCTGAAAATGTGGAGCTAATGCTTCATTCATTTCTAAGATAGTTCAACACCAAGACACACAATGTACTTTGTTCACTTTGTGTTACCCTCCTGACACACCTAGAGTGGTAAATACTAGCAACTCTTGATGATCACAAACATTTGAAATTGTTTAAAAAAATAACTGTTAGGGATGTTAAAGTAATGCTGACAATCATAAATATATTAATTATACATAAATTAGTTATAAAAAGTACAAATATGTGGCTAAACATAGTGCCTGTTAAGGTACTTAGGCAAGGTGAAGCCCTGTTTTTGAACAGAACACATTAACATTGCCATGATTTTTATTTTTGTTGGTTATTTGTACTTTAGTTTATATGATTACATGATATATTATTGATAATATTGCCATAAATTTCACTTAACAATTGTGCATTGGTGTTGTTTTGTTGTCAGGAGTGTAACTTTAAAATGGTGTTACACTCCTGCCAACCAACTTAATGCAGAATGAAGCTGACACATGTAACATAGCATGTCTGTTTCCATCATTATTAGTTTATTTGCACTACATGTAGATACAACAACAGAAAAATATGATTGCTCAATTTCATCAGCAATAACATTGTCAAAATCCAGGATAAAATTCAATGTTACACTCCTGACATTCTTAGGGTACACAATTTGAACTCAAATTTATAATAAGAAAATGTAATTTACAAACATCAATTTAGCATTGAATGAAAGGTAACAGAACACCTATTCAAAATATGGAAACTGGAATTTTCAGCTGTTGATTAATATTCTTTCTTTCTTGAGTGATTTTGTTGCTAAATTAGAATTTGACCCCCTTTTTTGAAAATGTTGACTTCATTGGTAGATGACACATTTTTTGGTACTTACAAAAGATAAATTACACAGATATTTGGTAAAATTATAATATAAGGGTACATGTTACTGGAACAAATATCAGGAATCAAATTGAATAGGTCTTACTTTTGCTATAGCTTACAGAAATTTCATGTTGAATTTCAATGTCCACAAAAAACGCTATTACCCTCCTGACCATTTTTGGCATCAAAATTCTCTTTTTTTTTCTGAAGCAGCCATAGAAAATTTTTTCTGGTAATGAAAGGTGGGCATCATAACTCATTACCTGCTCTAAAAATCATTTCAATTTACAAATGTAGGGTGGAAACTGAAAGGAGTCTTTTTTTTTTAAAGTCGCCCTTAGGGAGTGTTCAGAAATACTTTGGTGGGGGGGGCTGGTAAAAAGGGAGGGGGGGCCAAAAAAGTTTTGGACCTTAAAAGAGGGGGGACCAAAAAGTTTTAGGTGGTAGGAAAGGGGGGGCCAAAAAGTTTTCCTCTTCAAAACCCAAATTTTTTGCGCGCTTTGCGCGCATTGAGACACTCTTTATTACTTTTAACAAGGGCAAGTTTGGGTCTTCAGTACTTTTGTTTAACAAGAGCACCAATGGTACTGTGGCTCTGTGCTTTTTGGTGACAGTGAAAGTCGAATGTGCAACAGGTGAAATCATTGTGTGACATATTACATTCAATGGTACATCTAAGCTATCTCATTTGCAGAGCATGCAATGATACATCAATCAATTTTGGGAATTACTATTTAGCCACATGGATCTAACCCAAAAGAATCCTGAACTTGCTTTTTCTAAGCATAGCGAAGCGGAGCTCTTGTCCAGCACGGCCGGAGGGTCCGAGGCCAGCTTAAGGGTCCCCGGTGGGGTCAGAGAGTTCCTGCACCACATGCAGGAAAGGCCATTTCAGAGGGTAAAAAGAACATTTCAAAGCTCCTGGCTTGTTCTACACTTTTAATAAAAAGTGCTTCCTTCTTCCAAAAAACATGCTTCCTATACTTTTATGCACAAGAGACACTCTTAAGAAATGTTTTTTGGCTTTATTACATAACCAATATGGCTGATGTTGATGTGAAGCAGATCAATAAGGCAATAATTTTAATTGTTAAAATCATTTTCTGTGTTTGGCATCCACTGCCTCCCCCACCCCACCCCCACCAACCGGCACCCCATCATGGGCCTTGACGGTCAGTGTGCTTTTGGTTAAAATTTCAGGACGACAAACATTTTAGCAGATTTAGCACCCCAAAAGAGACCATTTTTGACATAAAACCTGTTTTAGAAAAAAAAAAAAAAAAATGCTTCCTTCATCCTAAAAAAGTGGTTTTAAATATTCAGTTTCCCATACTTTTGTACACGAGAGACATTCTTCTAAGTTTTATTTTGGCCTAATAACATGGCCTACATGACTGAAATTGATATATATAATGCGCAATATAAAAACAATGATTCATCACATTTTGACCCACCCCTTCGGGTATGTGGGAGGGGGACCACATGGCGGGGGGGGGGGGGGGACGCATTGGCCTGAAGAACACATTGTTTGATAAGAGTAATTTGTAAAATTCGGTATGTTAAACACGCAGAGTGATGTCACTACAAATTGGGACTAAAATATTGACTGTACCTACCAAGTTTCATGCCCATATAACGGTTTTTACTAATTTGACCTCATATGACCCCTGGATGACCTCAGATGACCCAGTAATGACCTTCAAACAATTGGCTCTGAATGTTGACTGTACTTTCCAAGTTTCATGTTCATATAAGAGGTTTTACTAATTTGAACTCAAATGACCCCTATGACCTCAGGTGATCTTGAAATGACCCTCCAAAATTGGGCTCTAAATATTGACTGTACCCATCAAATTTCATGCCCATACAACAGTTTTTACTAATTTGACCTCATATGACGACCCCTGGTGATCCCGAAATGACCTTCCAAATGTTGACTGTACCGTACCCATCAAGTTTAATGCCCATCCAACAGTTTTTATCAATTTGACCTCTGGACTTTCCCAAAATTTGGCTATAGCCTAAATGTTGACTGTACCTACCAAGTTTCATGCCCATATGACAGTTTTACTAATTTGACCTCAGATGACCCTGGTGACCCCAAAATGACCTTCCAAAATTTGACTCCAATGTTGACTGTATCCACCAAGTTTCACGCCCATCCAATAGTTTTTACTAATTTGACCTGAGATGACCTCTGGTGACCCCGAAATGACCTTCCCAAAATTTGGCTATAAATGTTGACTGTACCCACTAAGTTTCATGACCATATGACAGTTTTACTAATTTGACCTCAGATGACCCCTGGTGACCCCGAAATGACCTTCCAAAAATTTTACTCCAAATGTTCACTGTACCCACCAAGTTTCATGCCCATAGGCCTACGACAGTTGTTAGTTTCCGAACTAGCACCCATCGGGTCAAATAATTGATCTTTGTAACTTTTTTCTGATTAGGCCAAGGAATACTAAAAAAAAGTGATTTTCCCACATCCCTGCTGTCATTGATCGCTTGCCATTCCTTTTGATTTCTCTCAAAATTTAGCTCATGATTATTGCACAACCTAGAGTAAAACATGAAACTTTGCAACTTGCAATGATTTTTGAAACCACTAATTTCAGTCACATTTGAATTTAATAATTATTATTATTATGTTCATCATCTAACATTAAAGTCATCATAGTTATTTTGAACTTTTCTATTTAATACTGCCCCCCTTATGACCTTGAATTATTCATTCATAACTGTGACGACCTTGAGACCATCCAATCAGAACAGATCAGAATCGATCAATACGCCAAAAGGTCATGACCTCCTCCTGCTTGTAAACATAAAACAAACAAGCTGCACCAAAATCATGGCGAGATCGGGACCATCGACGTAACATCGATCAAATAAACCTTGGTCTTGAATTTCTTAAGAAGTCCTGGCCTAAAAACCATGTTGTTTTTCAAGAGAAAACATATCAATCTTTGATATTCTGAAGTATAAAATTGTTGTGCAAAGTGGAACATCATTAATTTAGGCTGTTTTTGCTATGGAAAAATACGGAAGTTGTTCAATTTTGCGAAGTGGGGTAAAGTAAAATCTCATTGAAAATATAATTTTTCCTCAAAATAATGTCCACAATATGATTAAATAGACTGTATTTAACTATATTCTAACAAAACTACAATGAGTGTGATGAAATACGAACATTTTGCATGACTTGATGACTTTCGGTCCGTGTTTTTGCACAAAATGGAGAGGTCATAAAAATATGTGCACTTGCGCAAGGAAAAATAGTCCACTAGGAAATTCATTTACCCGATCCATTAGTTCAGATTTATTCAAGATTTAGACATGTTCTTGAACATTTTGGACATTCCTCAACTATTTCTTTAATTAAATTGTAAAGAAATAGTTAAGAAAAGTTATGAAATAGTAAATAACTTCTGAATCTGAACTGAATCTTACGAAATTACCCTCCGTTGGTTTCCGTCACATTCACGCAACTCAAATTATACAGACCAAAATAATCTCGAGCACACACGGGGTACCACAAAACAACTCGTTCATCGTGGCTTTTTTACCAAAAAATCATATTTTATCGACAGTATTTGAAATCCACCTGGAGTGCAATCGATTAAAAAATAAATAAGCAAAATTTAGAAACAAATTTCAAGACCAAATATCAAACAGACAAACATCCTTAGCATAAAAACCAATGCCCGAATTGGCTCTCTAATTGTTCCGATCACATAGCCTCTTTTAGCTTCGCTCAGAGCCAAAAAAATGATGGCACTTACTAGTGTCAAGGGCTTAGGCAGCCAGCCGTGTAGGGAGTGTTTTACACACCCAAATTTGTAAATACACACCCAGTTTTTGCTCACATGGCCTATACTTTGTACACAAATCTTACACACCCAGTTTTTTTAATGTACACACCCAAACCTTCAAATCCTGCCTAAGACCCTGCTTAGTGTACACATATCTATTAATTAATATAACATTAAAGATGATCAACAACATGCAACATCTGGGTTGGTCTAAGAAATACTGGCACTTTTTATCATAGAATTTTATATCTCTTCAAAGTAGACAAAAATATGATTATGTACCAATCTGATCAAAATACAACTAAATCAAGAAAATATTGCAAATAAATTGGATTTCTTTGCATGTAAATTGCACACTTCAGTTTACTATTTCTCATTGCAAAATTATTTTGGTATACACATAGGCCCATGGGTAGATTTACCATAGGGCAGAGTGGGCACAGGCCCAGGTACCAATATGCTTTGGGGGCCAAAACTGATACCTGTGTACATTTATGTGACCAAATTAATCTCATATTTGACCATTTTAGCTTTTTGCATAAACTAGTTCCAATTTTAACAATATTTGACCATTCAAGCTTCAATATGGCCACATTTTTTGCGCGGTTCGCGTGCATTTGTACTATCATAATAGCCACGGATCCAAATTATGCTGATGTGCCTATGAACCTCCAAATATATAAATCCTCTATTTCATTTATCCATGTAAAATCAGATCTACCAAAAAAACGTTGACAACGTAAAGAAATCAGCAAGTTTAAAAAAACCCACCTCGGCTCACTTTTTGAAACTTGGTCCCATTTGTAAAAGGTACTGATTTCAACTTTATCATATTTATATAAATTTAAAACATTTCCAGAAGTGAAAGTAAATTAAATTAAACTATTCTATATTTCCAGAAGTGTTATGTATCTTTAATGTGCAAATGCGATATTAATTTGTAAGCTTTCTGAAACGACCTAAAAGCTAAAAGGTTAATTATTATCTTGTTCTTGCATGGTAAACCAATATCCTATTGTGTTTTGTTTTATAATAATCATGATTCATGATTGAATTAAACAAATAACAAGTAGGCTTGTAATCTTGTTGGAAACGCTGTATTCTGTTGAAATAAAATAAAAACACTGATTTGCTGTTGGTGTTCAAAATGGGACCAAGTTTCAAAAAGTGAGCCGAGGTGGGTTTTTTTAAACTTGCTGATTTCTTTACGTTGTCAACGTTTTTTGGTAGATTTCTTTTCTTTTTATGAAAACTTGCTCGTCACGCGTGACTGTAATGTTAAGATACATTTTAATACACTTTAATTATTCAAGGCAACGTAAATATGTAAAGAAAATGTGAATATGAACAACACACACCCAATGTAGGCAATGCCAGATAGACACAGAGAGTAAGTCCGATTTAGGCCTACTTCAAGTCGGAACTGGTTAATGCGCATATATTTAAGCCTATACTACGGAAGCGTCCAAATGCCCCGACTAGGCAAGATAATCGTGTTTTAATGTTAGTGGTTCTTTGTAGCCCTGCGGGGCAATTTACTTGGCTATCCGAATTTCGCGGTTTGTGGTTCTTTGTATAGACCTTCGGGGCAACCTAGTTGGATATTCCTATTAAGCGGCGGTTGTCGGCGATCTTTCGTTGTTTGTTGTTTTTACCAAGCCCTGCCCTCTTTCAGTTTGTGGTTCTTTGTATCCCTGCGGGCAATCTAGTTGGATATCAATATTGAGCGGCAGTTGTTGTTGATCTTTCGCGGTCTGTGGTCTTAATTTGTTAGATATCCATATTTCACGGCTTGTGGTTCGTTATAATCGATAGGCCTGCGGGCAATCTAGTTGGATATCCAAATTTCGCGTTTTGTGGTTCTTTGTAGCCCTGCGGGGCAATCTAGTTGGATATCCCTATTAAGCGGCGGTTATCGGCGATCTTTTGTGGTTTGTGGTTTTAATTTACCTCATCAAGCCCTGCCCTCTATTGGGAGCTAATTTATAGTTTAAGCTTGTTGGATATCCATATTTCGTGGTTTGTGGTTCTTTGAAGCCCTGTGGGGCAATAGTTGCATATCCAAATTTTGCGGTTTGTGGTTCTTTATAGCCCTGCAAGGGGCAATCTAGTTGGATATCAATATTGAGCGGCAGTTGTTGGCGATCTTTCGCGGTTTGTGGTCTTAATTTGTTGGATATCCATATTTCATGCGGTTTGTGGTTCTTTATAATCGATCGGCTACTGGCACTCTGGTTGGATCTCCAAATTTCGCGGTTGTATTCCTATTAAGCGGCGGTTGTCGGCGATCTTTCGTGGTTTGTTGTTTTCACCAAGCCCTGCCCTCTATCGGGAGCTAATTTATAGTTTAAGCTTGTTGGATATCCACATTTCGCGGTTTGTGGTTCTTTATAGCCCTGTGGGGCAATCTAGTTGGATATCAATATTGAGCGGCAGTTGTTGGCGATCTTTCGCGGTTTGTGGTCTTAATTTGTTGGATATCCATATTTCGCGGTTTGTGGTTCTTTATAATCGATAGGCCTCACGGGCAATCTGGTTGGATATCCAAATTTCGCGGTTTGTGGTTCTTTGTATCCCTGGGCAATCTAGTTGGATATCCCTATTAAAAGGCGGTTGTCGGCGATCTTTCGCGGTTTGTGATTTGAATTTCCCTTATCAAGCCCTGCCCTCTATCGGGAGCTAATTTATAATTTAAGCTTGTTGGATATATCCCTATTTCGTGGTGTGTGATTCTTTGTAGCCGTGCGGGGCAATCTAGTTGGATATCCAAATTTGCGGGTTGTGGTTCTTTATAGCCCTGTGGGGAAAGCTAGTTTGATATCAATATTTAGCGGCAGTTGTTGGTTATCTTTCGCGGTTTGTGATTTTAATTTGTGACAATTTATAACATTTATTCCAAATATAATTTCAGTCTGAGCTGTGAACAGAGCCACTGATAAATTGTTTGTTTGATGAAAAAAAATAAATAATATCACCATAGCAATCGGTGTTCAAAATGGTGTTATTCTTGATTTATGACAAGTTTCGAACTTGAGCAAAAACTCATAAATGGATTAGAAGTCCATGGCCTTAACCGATTCGCCACGGGGACTTCTCGATATAACGACGTGTAAAAGTGGAGTATTTATTAATATGAATGTATGCTGTGGTCCGGAAAGAATAAAAGAATTGTGAAAAACTTGATTTTTTGGCGAATGGGATCCAGAATTTGTATGGAGGGTATCCAGGAAAATGCTAGGGTATATTTGGAAGTGAATCTCAAAAAGTAGTACGACAGTGACAGCCATGTATGGCTGTAGCAGTGTCGAAAGATTCTGGATATCAGTATGATTAGCTATGATTTGCCACTAAATGTGGCTATAAAATACCGCGTAAAATGAAGCAAGAATGTTTGTTTATTATCAAACAATCGGATTGACTGTAAGATTGGTGTAACTTTTTGAATTAATGAGTTATTAAAATATTACACTTTGGACAGTAAATAAGATTTAGCATGGTTTTAGATATATTTTGTACCCAGCGAAAAATATCATGGAACAATAGCGTTTTGTTTTAAATGTAAATATAGTCCCGCTGTGCATCTGTTTATTCTTCTTTATCAGTCGTTTTTTTTTAAAACTTGCTGGTCATGCTACCGCTTGACTCTAATAAACACCCTGATTTGGGACAAATCTAAATTAAGTATAAAATGAAAATTTCCTTGTGCTTGTATTTCATGCGCAATTTTCCCACTGGGAATGTTTCAAACATTTGCCTCCCTCAATGACATGTGACCCAGATACCACACCACTGGAAACAACACTATTAAGTACGTTTGTTTTTCGATAAGGGGGGGGGGGTCAAAAAAGTTTTGTCTGTCAAAAGAGGGGGGTCAAAGAAGTTTAGCGGTCCATCGAGGGGGGGTCAAAAAAGTTTTCGAGTGAAAAATTTGAGTTAGACCAGCATGCCAGCCTAGTCACGATTATCGCACTTTCAGTTTCCCACACGTTTGAGCGGGAATTGGATTGCGTTTTTTCGATGTCTAGTGAGCAAATTTTTTCAATATTTTGAGAAAATGATGTCAAATTTTCTATTCTGTATTGTTTGGTAATAATGTCGTTTGTCAATAGTATGTTTAAAGTTGTAATTTTGTGGTTTTGATCGCAAAGATCGGATATTTTCGTTCCCGATTCAATTCTGAACCCTTCGCAAAGGTGCCGATTTCGCAGAACTTTGACGATAATTTTGCCTTTTTGACACTAAAATGCATTCGATCCTTAATTTTGTTTCAACCGAGTCTTAAATTAGCAAGCACAATAAGGTTGGTACCACTTTTATATACATTGATAAAATTTTTAAGATTTTTTTCAAGTTTCTAACTGGCGCCAAATCGTTAAGTGTGTATTTCCCATTGACATCCAAAATGGGAAATACGAGTCTGATGGACATAGGAACGGCGTCCATGAGACTCAGCGAGTCTATGCCAGCCCCCCCTACCATTGAACACTCCCTTATGCTTTCATATTTTAAAGTTTCTGGGAAAAGATCATACACATGCATACTGATAGTGATAACAGCTGAGACGAATATATAACAGTGTGATACTGCAGTGCGAAAAAAAACCGCCGACCGACAAATGGCTGAGACCCTGGGCTGAGACCCCGGGCTGAGACAATGTAACATGGTAAGCTTACCTTGTTTATTTATGAGAATCAATTGACATTCAATCAAGTCGGGTGTGACACGTTTAGAATTTTGTACGGTTTTCAAAGATATTACTATTTGAATTGTACCAAACTTAAATACCAAGATTTTAGAACTTCAATGTCTACGATTTTCATATTTTTCCGGGCATCTAAAACTTGTTTACCAACCCTGTGTTTACCATCTGTGTGATCTGTCGCATATTTACTGGGTTGCCAGTTTATTTTCTCTTGTACCGAAATCTGAAATATAATTTTCAAAATCACAAAATATGTCGAAATACTTTTAGACTAAACCTGCGACTAATATTGTTTAAATTAAAAAAAAATTAGATAAAAAACCTTTAAAATAAATATGTAAGTAAATTATCATAATTTTTAAATTATGATAATATGTCGAACTTTGCTCTGTTGACCTACAAAGACAACAATTTTGGCCGATTCCATTTAGGTGCAAGTTGGGACATGTGTAAACATTAGGGTAAATTGGGGGTAAATGGAACGGTGGGGTAAATGGAACGCTGAGAATACTATTTCCACAATCAAGAATAAAATTGGGCAACATCATACCGAGTGTTCCAATTACCCCAACGCCATACGTTCTGCTTTTGTTTCATACCCCAAACTTGGGTTTACTCGGTATTTAGGTGGAAGAAAATCTGAAATGTTGTCACTGACCATGAAGTGGTGCTACGGTTCAGTGAACATTACTAATTTAAGGGTATTGATTCCTAAATATTTGAATGTTGTGCTGAGAGTTGTCATACAATATTGGTAATATGTTTGTTATCTATAATAACATAAATGTTTTAAACAATAAAATAGCAGATTTTTATGATGAAATTATGCAAATTAATATGCTAATTACCTAAATAATTAGTTTGGTGTTCCATTTACCTCACAACAGATCCACTTGAGGTAAATGGAACACGGTTGACTGACTTCAAATATATATAACATGTTAATATTTTTTTACTAACTGGTTTAAATATTATGAAATCATATACTATACAAATCCCGGGGGGGGGGGGCACTCCCTATCTGAAATGGCAGGGATGTGCCTCGGCCATGTTAAAAGTAGGGGGCATTCAGGTCAAATGTACAATTACAAAAATATGGGGTCATTCAGTACACAACGTGAATAAAAATGGGGTCATTCGGTATGAAACTTTGAAAAAAGGATGGTCATTGGGGTAACAAAAAGTAAAATGGGAGTCATTGAGTACAGGATTGCCAAAAGAGTATCATTAAGTACACATAAAGTGCCAAACCGCGTAAAAACAACTTCGCCACCTTGGAAATGTGAAAAATCTCATTATTTCTGGAGGAGAACACAAATACCACCTAAATTTGGGAATTAAAAGGGGGGTCATTGGGTATAGCAGGAAATAGAAAAAGGGGGTCATTGAGTACATGATTTTTTTAAAGGGGGTCATTGGGTAATAGGTAGGACCATAACACAAAAAAGGGGGTCATTGGGTACAAGCCGGTTTGAAAAAGGGGGTCTATCCCGAGGCACATGATGCATATCCGTCATGGAAGTGCCCCCCCCGGGATACAAATAACTAATTCATGGTAGATTAGGCTCCCTATTGATTTAAAAAAAATCTGAACACCATTTTTTTTCTGTTATGTACCAAGAGAAAGTGTATTTGTACGTGGTATTTTACCATGTTTATGAAAAAACATGAAAACAAAAGTAATTGTTGTTATTCTTCCTTCCTTCCTTTAAGGCGATATAATACCCTGATTTTCATCAGTACCCATCTTCTTTTTTTGTTGCAAATTTATGAAGTAGGGCCTATATAAATATGTTCATCATCTCATGTCCTGAACTTATAAAATATCTCTACATACAAAGTGGTTTTAAACCATTTTAGAAAATCATTTTAGCCCTAGGCCCTATATATTTTTTTGTTTACTGTATCCTGGTAACTGAGATGTGTGTTTCATAACAAACCATAATTTATTCTATTGAACATGTCCAAGTAGAACACATAAATAGAATACATTAAATCCTTTGTTATACTATCTATAGAAATGTACTCACTGATTATAACACTGAATAAATTAAATAGGCCTAATCTCTTCCACATAGACAATTTAATACTACACCATGTATGTATCTTCTATAATGTGTTGTTAGGAAAAGAGATTAAAAAAGGCTATAAGGTCATCAAAGGTCAGGTTATAGGTCAATTGGTTCAGGTCAAATTCAGGCATCAATTTTGAATACATGTGATAGTATGTGATATCATACATGTCATAATCAGGCATCAATTTTGATATTTTGTCTGTTACTGGATATATAATGGAAATATGTGAGGTGGATATACTAAAATACCTTGGGATGTAAATGGTGAGTACAATTTAGATTGCCTAGTTGAGATGGATTGGGCAAATAAATATAAAATAGTTACCAAAATCACAAAAATGAAGCTTACGGAAAACTACCTATAATATGGTGGTATAGGTGACAAAAAATACAATATTTTTCAACATTGCTGTAGTGTGGTTGTGGTAACCTGTTACCTATGGCTTAATTAAGTTTCAGTGACATAGTGTCGCAAGTTCAAAATACAAAATATAGCTCGACATTGAAAATAGAAGCATTTTAACCGGTTCTTTTTTGATAGTTGTGGAGCACCAAGTTCATGAAGTCATAAAAGAAATCAGGAACCACTTATTCCCATTTTACATATCAACATTATTTCCCTAATGTGTTAGCAACACATATCCAAAATTTTAACGAAATCCGTTGATAGTAAGCTTTCTTCCAAAATGAAGTGAATTTAAAACATCAGTGATGTACCACTTTTTGGCGTATACCATTAGAAGCATGTACGCGTCATTGATACTGATGCTACCAATTGAACGAGAAGATTTGCCCCTTCATTTTGCATACCACTTTGTCCAATTTCTTTTTCTCATTTCTTCACAAAATGCAAAAAAATGCAAAAAAAAAATGCAATGGGTGTAGTACCCCCTTAAAGTGCAGCTTCAATTATGAGGAAAAACGCACTGCTTGTGTGCATGGGTAGGAACAACTTGAACATAAAATTGTAGACATGTGCGGAATATACAGTGCAGGTTAAAAACTGGGTGGCGCGGAGCTATTCAGGAGACGATCCCTCAGCGCAATCTTGAAGGCGTCGAGAGATGAGTACTCAGCTTTTGTTAAGTCACAAAATATATGTTAAATACAATATTCTGATGTCTTATCAATATAGCTATGAATGTAGGCTTCTTGCAAGTAGGCCTAATGCCCCTTGTTCCAATTACCCACCCCACTGTTCCATTTACCCCAATTTGTTGAGGTAACTGGAACACCATGACCATGCATGTATTTGAACCGAGTACAAGAAACAAAGCATAAAATGGGAGTTTATCTGTTTAAACAAGCTGTAAACAAGCTGTCTACTTATTGAAACAAACAAAAATCATATATGGATACCCGAGTCCCGATCACAGAAAGTGATTTATTGCTTAAGCGTTCCATTTACCCCAATTTACCCTACAAATATGCCAAATTTGGTTATTTTTTTTTTCCAAACCTGATTTTTTGGCATATTTGTACTGTTTAGGCCTACACATGTCCCAACTTGCACCTAAATGGAATCAGCCAAATTTATTGTGTGTGTAGGTCAACAGAGCAAGAGTTCGACATAAAGTCATAATTCATAATTCCGACTAATAATTATGTCCTCCCATATAGAACTGTATGTTAAACGGTCAAAATAAGCAGTAGAATTTCTTTCAAAGTTACCTTGTTATTCAGCTCAAAATGGACAGAAACCTTCACCGACAATTTATAGGCCTACTACCGGGTATAGTATTATTTCAGCATTTTGAGTATCGAAGAACAAGTTGGAAATCGTACATAAAGGGGTTAACTGGATTCACTATGTAAATTAGTATTGATTCTCTTGTTAGGGTGCCTGATGTAAAAAAAAAAAAGGGGGGCTTAAAAGTTTTTATCCGGGGGGGCTTGAAAATAATTACCACACATTTTTTGG
The DNA here is from genome assembly GCF_039555335.1 of Amphiura filiformis. Taxonomy (NCBI): domain Eukaryota; kingdom Metazoa; phylum Echinodermata; class Ophiuroidea; order Amphilepidida; family Amphiuridae; genus Amphiura; species Amphiura filiformis. Next base: position 141,441 of record NW_027305631.1, read on the forward strand.
GAAAATTGAGTTTATATAATTTTCATGTCAAAGGGGGGTCCAAATATTTGAATTTCTGAAAGGGGGGCGAAAAAATTTGCAATGAAATTTTTTGGCATAATGCCCTTCCCTAACAAGTGTTTGTGAACGGTCCATAACTATAGTTGAATAGATTTTAACTTTAAGTAAATAGGCCCTAAATAACTTCAATTCTCTATAGGGCATGACCTATCCGGTGATTACACTCAAACATTCAGACAAATAAAACCGATTGATAGATGAATGTTATAAGTTCATTAGCTTTCATTCATTCATTCATTCATACATGGCATTCATTCATTCATTCATTCATTTATTTTCACATAAACATTACAAATGATACGCACTATGATATCATTACATCAAAATACCATCAAAGAATCATGGAGGAGATGGCCTATGGAGATGGGGGATGTTCTATACCTAGGGAGGGTGCTTGTTACCTGCACCCTCCCCAGGGCAGTTAGTATTAATTGTTTTGAGTTACATTTTGGTAGGTATATGCTTACCGTCAGAAAACAAAACGTAATATTCGGTTGTATTTTGGTTGGTTATTTGGACAACCAAAAATTCCACAGCCTCATTCCCCCACTTTTCTCCAAAAAAAAAAGTTGATTTTATACCACTGGAAATCTCTGGCTACATAATGTTTATGTACCAAAAATTCTTGCAGATTAATTCGTTTGGCAAAAATATCGTCAAATTTGAATTTCGTTCTGATACACCGGTTCCAGAACGAAATCGCTACATGGTGTCCAAATTGCTATTGTACGTGTACGTGTTCATCAGGAAGCTTTAAATAAAATAAAAAGCTACTCAACACGGCAACACTATCTTAGTCTCATTATTTAGTTATAGTGCTTACCGGTGCCAGATTATCGGTTACACGCAAATGTGCCTATAATTATTTGACTTTAAGTGTACAGTGTAAGCGATAAATGTGGGCAGGTATCTTAAACTTTCCATAAACTTTCCATGGATTTGCTATTTTAACTCATTTTCCGCAATTTATCGTACTTTTTATATTTAAAGAAAAACATGGTGATCTATTTTAAATTAATGTCGATTCTTGTAAAAAGATATCGTTCACGTTCAACAAAAATAAACATGGAAATGTATTTTGAAATCATTCTGACACCATGGAACTTATATTCGTAGAAAGTGGACAATATAAAAAGAGTTCTAACATCAGGCTCATGTTGAAGTTAATTATAGTTTATACTGCCATTAGGAATATGATGGCGCTCTGCGGCGCATGGGCATTCGGCCGTAGTTTATTGGTAGCCCGAGAAATGACTTGGCCGTAGCTGATTGGTTATCCGGAAAAGCCCGCGAACTCATGCAGTGTCCAATAAAAATTAAAGACAACAAATTTTCAAATCATTTACCAGCTACAAGTCAAGACGGATGGACGTGCTTGGTTTCGCTCTTGATGGTATAAAAACCAATGTAAGCCGCTACAATTAATCAGTTTCAATTAAGCTGTGAAAGAAGACAGACGTGTTCCTCCATCGCTCCGTCACATAAACCGCCGTGACGCTGAAAATCTGTCGTGAAAAGCACCCGTGCCGCGGAAAAATCGCCCGTGAAAAGCTAGCAGCGTTGTGGAACGCTGAAAATCTGCCGTACCGCGTCGTTAACGCTGGCGATCTGCCTTGCCACGGAAAACCGGGACGGAAAATCGCTCATGAAATGCTAGCGTTGGGTAACGCTTTAAATCTGCCGTGAAATCATCGTGGATAACGCTGGGAATTTGCCATAACAAGCAAGTAGCGTCGTGTAACGCTGACGGCAGTTCGAAACCAACAGCGTGAACACGTTGATAGTAGCGTTGTACCACAACTTGTGAACGCTGATAAAAAGTCGGCCGTTCAAAACCAACCGGCAGTGCAGCGTGAAGACGGTGTTGATAAAATAGCCAGTGAAAAGCAAGTAGCCTAGCGTTGTGACGGGCGGACTCGGAGTGCATTCACGGTACCTACTTAATAATAAGCGTCGGCCAGCGCAAGCAGTCAATTTGGGTACACAGTGTGTTTCAGCTTGAAAACGCTAGTATCTAATCACAACCATGTCAAGCCGGCGGCATCCCCTTGGCGTTATCAATTGCGATAATGCCGTGATGAATCCGATGACGAAATATACTATTAATGATAGTAATAGATTTGCAGAGGAAAACAAGGAAAACGATACACCCGTCGTCAACATGATGGATGAAGAAGCGAACCTGGATGATGACTCGATGGATTCTCTGCCGCCAGAGACCCAATGTCAAGAATGGGCAACATTAGTAATAAATAGGCAGAATTTCCTGGACAAAATTCCTGACGAAAGATATTTGACTGCATTAGATTGGCTGGCTGAGGAAGAAGCACACAGCATGGAGGTAGAACGCAGCTATATGCCTACTGACTGCAAGTGTGAATACGATTTTAATGCAGAGGAAAGCAAGGAAAACGATACACCCGTCATCAACATGATGGATGAAGAAGCGAACCTGGATGATGACTCGATGGATTCTCTGCCGCCAGAGACCCAATGTCAAGAATGGGCAACATTAGTAATAAATAGGCAGACATTCCTGGACAAGATTCCTGACGAAAGATATTTGACTGCATTAGATTGGCTGGCTGAGGAAGAAGAAAAATGAGATCATATCGTCATTAAAACGTTCAGGTATCACGACCAAACAAGCTCAAACACGAGCATATCGCCATTCAACATGTTCAACGTTATAGTATCACGACCAAATACGAGCATATCGCCATTCAACGTTATGGTATCACGATCAAATGAGAGCATATCGCCATTCAACGTTATGGTATCACGATCAAATGAGAGCACATCGACATTCAACGTTACAGTATCACGACCAAACACGAGCACATCGCCATTCAACGTTATAGTATCACGACCAAATGAGAGCATATCGACATTCAACGTTACAGTATCACGACCAAACACGAGCACATCGCCATTCAACGTTATAGTATCACGACCAAATGAGAGCATATCGACATTCAACTTTAAGGTATCACGACCAAATGAGAGCATATCGACATTCAACTTTAAGGTATCACGACCAAATGAGAGCATATCGTAATTCAACTTTAAGGTATCACGACCAAATGAGAGCATATCGCAATTCAACTTTAAGGTATCACGACCAAATGAGAGCATATCGTAATTCAACTTTAAGGTATCACGACCAAATGAGAGCATATCGTAATTCAACTTTAAGGTATCACGACCAAATGAGAGTATAT